>NC_133621.1:63725197-63842697 GCF_048593235.1 Sminthopsis crassicaudata
TTTTAGAAGAATTAAACATTCAGTTATGCGATGAGCAGATCTACTGATTTTTTTTTTTTCAGATGTAAAGGTTAAAGGTAAACTACTGTCATCCTATGAAATAAAAGAGAACCTGGGTTATATTGATTATTCCTATAATGGAATGTAGAGGATCAGGTTTTTTTTTTGGGGGGGGGTGAGTGACATTTTATACATGTATACTTTTTATACATCGAACCCTGATTTACATATTCTATTTAACTTATTCCATATCTGTAATGTCATAGATCTGGAGCTGGCAGAAACCTTAGAGATCATCTCCTCTAAACCCTTCATTTGACAAAGGAGGAGGTTAAATCACTTGCCCAAGATCACAGGGCAGTGATTGTCATCATTTTGGTCCTTGGTTTTTGAAGAAGATGTAAAAAAGCAAAAAGCAGCACTTCAGAGGTACCCTGAGTGTGCGCTTATACAGCTTCTTCTGACCTTTGTGTGAGCGTTTACCTTGGGCAATTGCATTCTCTGTAAAATAAGTCTTTTGGGTAAGAGCACATTTGGCATTTGGACTACGTGGTCAGTCCATACATAAACCCATATAAATGGCAGGTTTGGGATATGAACTCAGCACCTGTGACTCTAAATGCAGTTGCCTTTCCACAACAGTATGAGCTTTTCAGTTTTTGAAGTGTTTCACACGATGCTTGTGCGGGCACTATTTTGCAGATGAGAAAACTGAGTATAAGGCGAACTAAATCACTTGCCCGATGTCAAACAGATCATAACTTCAAGAGCTGGGAATTGACAGCCATGGTATTTGACTACCATGCATGTGGAACAAATACAAAGAATTGGTACTGAGCCCGGGGAGGTGGGGCACTAACTCTTTCCACTCATCTATGGACTCAGGAGTATATAAAATGGATTCAGTCCCGGGGGACCCTGATCTCCAATAACCGGGTTCAGGTTCCTTTGTCTCATTGACTTAGACTCTGTATACCTTACCCCAGAATCCACAGGGAAAATAATATAAGGCATACATTTGTTTCTTGTCTAGGGTTATCCCAAAAAGAATGATAGAAAGGTACTAAATGTATAATGTAAATCTGGTCTAGGATGACTACTTATTCTACACACACAAAAAAAGAAATTATTATTATTATTATTTTTATTTTTTTATTTTTTGCTTAGCCAATTGGGGTTAAGTGACTTGCCCAGGGTCACACAGCTAGGAAGTGTTAAGTATCTAAGATCAAATTTGAACTCAGGCCCTCCTGATTTTAGGACTGGTGCTCTATCCACTGGGACACCTAGCTGCTTCTGCACAAAAGAAATTCTTAACAAAAAAGACTTATGCATATGCATCAGTGAAAACAATAAAAACATATAATTATGATTTTACTTCTCTAGAAGGAGCACACAATATAAATCCTTTTATGGGACTGCTGAGTCCCTTACTCTGCTCTGTCCAAATAAATCCCTTTATATGCATAACTTTTGATAGCCAGACCCTAGTCTCCTGCTGGTGGTCATCTTTAAGAAGAGCTGGAGTATTTGTGGGTTCCTCCTAAGCACATCTGGAACCACTTGAGGATCCCAGAACTTCCTACTATTCATAGGTAGAAATGTCCACTTTAGGAATTTCGCTGTGTTCAGGACAGTCGGGCATTCATAGGATGGATATGTGCCTCTCATGTATGTTCACAGCTAATGTTGTAGACAAGTAGGAAAATGGCATTGTCTCCCTTGTCTGCTCATGGGAAAAGGCTCTTAGAAGAGTTTTGATATATTCAGCAGACAGGAAGACAGAGAACCGGAGTCCAGAGATACTTCTTTTAAGGTCCACTGAGAGGGTTCTAGATCCTTATAACTTATAACTAATAATATGGCTTATAACTAATGTAAAGATTAAAATGGAAAACTTCAAATCATTCTTAAAAACGCTAGACAGTAGACTTTAAAGATCAAAACCATAAAAATCAAAACCATAAGCTCAAGACCATAAAAAGACCTAGGTGGTGCCTTAGAAATCACCAAGTCTAACTTTTTATTTTATAAAATAAATCCATTGGGATTAAGTGATTTATCCAAAATGACATGGCTATTAAGTATTCTAGGTGGGATCCTTCCTGATTCCAAGTCCAATGAACTACTAGAGAGAGGGAGGTGGTACAGTATATAAGGGTACTAAACTTGGAGTGAGGAAGGCTTGAATTCAGATTCCATTTTGGAGAGCTGGGTGACCCTTATAAAGCAGATTAATCATTAACTGCCTCAGTTTCATCCCCTGTCAAAGGAGGCTAATATTTGACTCACAGGGTTATTGGGAGGATCAAATACAATACATAGCATTTTGCAATCCTCAAAGTGTTAGTTATTATTATTACCACTATGACACACTGCCTTTCTAGTTCCAATCCTTTCTCATTTTACAGGTGAGGAAATTAAGGCTCAGCAAAGGGAAAAGACTTGCTTGAGCTACTGTCTCAGTGAAGGAAGAAAGAAGAGGAGGAGGAGGAAGAAGAGGAAGAGGAAGAGGAGGAGGAGAAGGAGGAGGAAGAGGAGGAGAAGAAGGAGGAGGAGGAGGAGGGGGAGGAGGAGAGACAAGGAAGAGGAGGAGGAGAAGGAGGAGGAGGAGGAGGAGGAGGAGGAGGAGGAGGAGAGAGGAGGAGGAGGAGGAGGAGGAGGAGAGAGGAGGAGGAGGAGGAGGAGGAGAAGAGAGAAAAGAGAGAGAGAGAGAGAGAGAGAGAGAGAAAGAGAGAGAGAGAGAGAGAGAGAGAGAGAGAGAGAGAGAGAGAGAGAGAGAGAGAGAGAGAGAGAGAGAGAGAGAGGGGAGAGGAAAAGATTTTCTCCCCCTCAATGGACAGTTTTCCTTCCTATCGGTACTAAATTTTCTCATGTGTAAACTTTTTAATTTCACATAATCAAAATTATTCATTTTTATCTTTTGTGATTTTTTCCTATCAGTTATTTGGTTAAAAATTCTCCTTCTTAGCCAGTGTTTTATGATGTGGCCTTTAATATTTAGTTTCAGTATCCATTTGGAACTTATTGTGGCATATGGTGTAATATGCTAGTCATAAGCCTATTTTTTTTTTTTTTTTGTCAAATGGTTTTCCAGATTTCCCAGATGGCTCTGTCCAATAAGGATCCTTTCACCAATTTGTTTTTGCTTTTGTATTTACCAAACACTGGCTTATTGACTTCAATTCTTAAGACTATTCTTGTTTATCTGTTCTGCTTCATTGATTTGCTTTTCTATTTTTTGACCAGTGCTAAATAATTGTGAAGACTATTGTTTAATTATAAAGTTTAAAGTCTGAAGTGCTATTTCCTCTTCAATGTAGGCTTTTTTTTTCACTATTTCTTTTGATATTTTAAATTATTTTTGTTCTTCCAAGGAAATTTTGTTAACATTTTGTTTAACTCTTTAAAGTTATCCTTTTATATCTTACTGATATAACACTAATCCTACAAATTAATTATAGTTGTGTCTTCATTACTTTTTTATGCTGGTGTAGTTTATTCATGAGAAATTGATACAGCTCTAATTATTAAAATCTTTTCTTATTTCTGTAAGGAATATTTTCTAACTGTATTCATATAAATCTCGAGTGTATATTGGTTTATTGACCTCCAAATATTTTGTACATTTTAGAGTGTTTTTGAATGGGATTTCTCTTTCTAGAATTTCTTCCTAGTTTTTGTAATTACTATGTGTAAATAGAGATAACTTTTGTGACTAATCCTATGCTAGGGTCAAATCTCAAAAACAAAAATATTCCATTTAAGCTGTCTAATACCCTATTCTAGAGTTTAACTAAGCTCTAAGAAGAGCTCATCATGAATAAATACAAGCCAATTCCACCTCCCAAAAAACCCCAAAGCATTCTCTACCTTGAAAGACTCCTATTCTACATATGCATATAAAAGCTAAAATGAGTATACATAGAGACTATTAACTACAAAGGCAATCAGAGGAGATATTGCAGATGATGTGGCGCATGAGCTGATACTTGAAGAAAGATAAAAGTCATGAACAATATAGAAGAAGAATGTTCCATCTATGGGGAAGAACCTATGAGAATGCTCCTTCAGGAAACAATAATTCAGTTTGGCTGGAATGGGGGAAGTAAATGAAGGGGAATATGATGAAACCAGTCTGGGAAATTTAGAACCAGATGCTAGAGAGCCTTAAATATCAAACTGAGGAATATGTGGTCTGACTTTCTGTTTAGGAAAATTACTTTGTTGAATTATTTGGAAGCTGGATTGGATTGGATGCAAGTTCATTTTGAAAGCTGTTATAATAATCTAGCTGAGAAGTAATGATGGGCTACTCCAGGGTAGTGGTCCATAGGAATGGAGAGGAGAGAGACAATATTATATAAGTAGAGTCTATATGATTTGGCCGCTCATTGGATGAGGGAGTGAGGAGAGAAAAGATTTAAGGATGCCTCGGAAGTCATGAAACTAAGCAAAAAGAAAGAAGATAGCATCTAGTTTAGGGGAAAAGATGATGTCTATTTTTGGACACACTGAGTTTAAGATGATGACAGAATGTCTAGGTAGACATCTCGAGCAGGCAGTTGGTAATATGAGACTGAAGTTGAGGAGAGAGGTTATGAAGGGATATACAGATTTGGGAGTCTTCTGCCTAGAGACTATAATAGAATCCATGGAAGGTGATGAAATCACTAAAAGAAAGAGCATAGAGAGAGGAGGCTTCAGGTCACAGGGATCCCCTAGGGGCAGAATGAAGAGAAGTCCAAGACTGCAGAGTCCTTTTTTTATTATTATTTTTCATCCTCCCTGTCTACAAAGTTGTCTTGTCCCAAGTCTACTTGCAGTAAGTGGCCAAATTTGTCTTGAGTCCAAACTCTGGGCTCGGTCTGGGCTGGCGGGCAACACAGGACAAGAATGTGATTCCAGGAAAGCCTTCTCAAAGGCTCCTCCCTTCCCTGGGGAGTGGGATCCAACCCAGTAGTCATCTCTGGATTGATGGACATTATATGCCTGTGAATTACATTTTTCTAAATAATTTATCAACACCTCAAGAGGACTCCGGACCATGTTCAGAGCCACATGTGCTTTCCATGTGTGCTGCATCTGTCAAAAGTAACCAAACAAATCTGTATTTAACTTGTCAGACTATAATCAAAAGTTCCACTAATTACTTCCGGATGGAGCCTACCAAGCGCTTTCCCTTAATCATCAGGAACAACTCCCATTAGCCAGCAAAACAGCTCCATAATACTGTTTGATTGGACTTTGTGGGCAGCTGAAGAGGCAGAGCTCAGAATGGGGGTACGGAGTCCAGCTCGTCTCCGCCCAATGGAGATTTTTCTCATTTGTTCAAATCTTTGACCCCACAAAAGTCATCATTGCCACATCAAGAGTGTGGCTATGGGAAACTGCAGTATAAAGACCACATTCCTGAATAAGGGTTGACATTTGTGCCAGAGAGAGAAGCTACGCCAGAAAGCTAGATTCTGGCAAAGGAATTGGCCTTTCTAGGCTGCTGGCCCAACAGACTGAGGAATAGTGGCAAGCTGAAAAACTGCCAATTTTTGTATACACTCTTTGGATCGCTTGGTTTTTTTCCTTCACAGGACCAATACCAAGAGAAGAGCAAGAGCCAAGGGTTTTTGAGCCTAGGAAGAAAAGCTAAGACCCTTGTAACATTGAGTTCTTTTTCCTTTGCCTTCTTTATGGACCCAAACTTTAATTCCATTTTAGAGGTCTTCATTGTGAAAGAATGGAAGGGGAGATGGAAAGGAAGAGGAAGGTATCCTTATAGATCTTAGAGATAGCCTGTAGAGTTGTAGATGCAACAGGGGGCAGAGATATAAGAAGTGTTATATAAGTAGACAAGTGGATTGATTTATCTGGCTAGCCAAGACACTATTACAATTACAATTATTATTTTTTTTTGCAGCAATTTCAAATAGTTTAATGTAATTCCAAAACAAATATGATTATATTTCTATACATATACAATATGCCTGTATGAGTTTTAATTTTTTCAATTAACCAGTGGGAAAAAACAAATTGTGAATAACAAGGTATGATATAATTCCTCACAATGGGATTCACATTTTCACTCTACAGTTACAATATTACAATTAAAGTAACTATGCTCATCTATATATTTTTTGCTGTAAAGTTATCTCACAAGTTTATAATGTTATGTTTTCAAGATTAACAAAAATTCCCTCAATTTTCTACAATAAAATGATTATTTATTTAGAAGTACGTAATGATGAAAAGCATAAGCATTTTTAGTAGCAAGAACTTGTTCAGTTAATAACTAATTTTCTGGCGAAACATTCTAAAGCCAAATAAAATATCCATTCTCGTAACATACCTGTAAGAGAAGACTAAGAAATAATTTACATCTAGGTCTATAGTACTTTGCTGTTTTTTTAAAGTTGATATTTGTAAATGAAGAAGAAAAAACAAACAATTCACATAAGAAAAAAATACACAAGAAAAATACTATGGCACACAACATTTTTTTTTTCATAAAATATTAATGTGGATTAATGCTTTTAAATAGCAAATTGTATATAATAGATTTGAAGTTTCAAATGTATCATGTTTTTATTATACTTTGTTATACTCTTATGGAAATGCTTTTTTTACTCCATAAATGAAAAAAATTAAAATTTTAAAAAATCTATGTGAGATAGCAATGGGGAGGAAGCCATTTTTCTTAAATTGATGATAGAACAATTATGATTCTTAGCACACTAAAAGGGGAAGGTTTTAATGTAGATGCTCAGAGACCATCCAGGTGAATCCTATCATTTTACATTTAAGGAAGCTCAGACAGAAAGAATGGAAATGTCTGTTTGAAGTCATACAAGTGGGGTGAACCTTGAAGGAAGAGGATGTGGATTCTGGGAGTATATGTCACAACTGAGGTAATAGCGTGTGCAAATAAAACCATAGAATGAGGAAAGATGTTGACCTTAGTAAATCCAGGCTGGATGAAATGTAGAGCTTCCAAAGGGGAGTCATGTGAAATAAGGCTGGAACCATTTTGTGATGTACCTACAAGAACAACAGAGGAGTTTGTATTTTATCCCAGAGAAAGCTAAAGCTCGCTGATAGTTTACACAAGAGGAAATGAGGGCCGGAACCGGAGTGATATCATGGCAGTGGAGAGAAGATGTAAGTGATGTTGTGGAGGAAGAATCAAGATTTAACAACTGATAGGATAGGAGTGGAGTGAGAAAGTCTAGATTCAAGAGTGCCTTTGGGAATTGGAAGTGTGATGATGCCCTCAAAAGAAATAAAGAAATTTGCAGAGAGGGAATTTAGGGGAGCACATTCTGAGTTGGTGATGTTGTTGAGACTGGTAGGTAAAGATGTTATACAGTTAGTGGTGGTTTAGGATTAGAATTCAAAAGAGAGATTTTTGTCTGAATATTTAAATCTGGGAGTAATCTGCATAGAGAGAATATTCAACTCCATGGGAGCAGATATAATAATCAAAGAAGAGGTCATAGGTAGAGAACATTGTGGGTAAGATTCACATAACGAAAACAGGAGGATCAAAATTCAGTATAATCCAGAGGGAAACCAGGAGAGATGACATCCCTCAATCAATCAATAAACATTTTTATTTTTATTTTTTTGTTGTTGAGGCAATTGGGGTTAAGTGACTTGCCCAATGTCAAGTGGAAGTGTTAAGTGTCTGAGGTCAAATTTGAACTCAGGTCCTCCTGACTTCAGGACTGGTGCTCTATCTACTGCACCAACTAGCTGCCCACGGCAATAGTCTTTAACAGTGATTCTCAGATTTTTTTTTTTTAATGTCATAGACCCCATTGGAAACAGTGTGGTAAAGACTGTGGGCTCTTTCTCAAAAGAATGTTTTTAAATGCATAAGATAATTCAGGATCACAAAGCAAACTAAAAGTGAGTGAAAACAAATTTTTTTTCTCATCCAAGTTCATATACACCCTAAAACCTATCTTTGCAGCCCTTGATTAAGAGCCCTTGATCTGCAAAATAGATCATTTCAGTGAATCATTTTTTTGGAGGGAGGGTCCAAGATTGGACAACAAAATAATCAAAAAACTTGAGTTTTAATTCCACTTTCCTCAAAGTATAGTTGTGTTACCTCAGGTAAGGTATTTAAACTCTTGGGCCTTAGTTTTCCCACATTATCTAAGGTATACTTATTTTAAGCCTAGTATACTTAAGGATTTTTTTTCCCCAACACATTTATTTGAAAATAGGAAGTGAAGGGAAAGTCTATATTTTTCTCATCAGAACAGTGGCATTTGTCAAAAGCAAACAAATAAACAAAAACCTGTCTTGCTTTTTCTCTGGCAAGAAGACTGCCTGGCTCCAAGATGGGAGGGAGAGCTTAGCTGAGCTGGGCCTGTTTCTAACCTGCAGGCCTTATGAGACTCTTAGAGCTTTTTTGAGATTCACTGTTTGTTTTCAATGGGAAATTACTCAAAATGTAATAAGGAAATATTTTGCTGAGTAAATAGATTCGTTTACATTTTGTGGCATGGACGGTTAAAAAAGAATGCCAGTCTTTTAGCTCCCTTGGCTGAAATCCCTTCTGAGGGAGAGGACTTTCTCCTTTTGCTAGCCTTTCTTTTCTCCCAACTGTTTCTTCCTCCTCCCTTTATGAAATCAGATACTTTAAGGACCCTTTTCAAAACTCAATAAAAAAAAATCCATATTTCCACAAAAGCCTGTGGTTTTTATCACTTTGGGCCTCTTTCCTTGCACTGGGGAGTCTCGGCTTCTCTTTCTCCCTAGAGGGTTTTTTAAGTCACTGCTGAAGAACTTGGCTATTCCCTGCCCTTTCAGTTATAGACGTCCCCTCTTGTTCCCCCCATTTCTCCCAATATTTCATCTTTCACTTATTTGTGGGGAATTGCATGCTGTTGGGGTCTCGATGTTTCTCCAAAGCAATGGGGACAATATGTAACGTTATCTCTAGAGTGCTGTGGTCTTCCTTACTCACACAGTTCCTTGTCCCGCTGCTAATTAGTTGAGATCATCTCCTTGTAACACACACACACACACACACACACACACACACACACACACACACACACACATACACACAGAGGTCTCACACACATACCCCCCACAATAGTGTCAATAAATTATCAAAAGAAATAAACTCAAATATTCTCATTTTAAATCCAGCCTTCTTTTAACTATGAGCTGCCAGCTTAGTGAGTGGGCTTATAAACTCCAGTGCCTGAATTTTCAAGGACAATGTCTATGAAACCCTGAAAAACTAATTTCAATGGAACGCCATTTATTGTTTTTCTTTTCTCCCTTGTGTCCTCCTCTTTCCTTACAAATCTGGCAATGTCTCAGCCTGGATCTGGAAAAACACATCATTTGCTGAGAAAAGTTCTCATTTAGTATCATAGAATCATTTACACACATAAACATGTGTGCAGAGTACGTGCTGCTGAAATATGCCAAAGAAAGCCATATAACTTGGGTTGATTTGACTGACTATCAGTTTACTTTGTTGGTTTGTCTAATTTCAACTGGGTACTCACTGATGAATGGCACTGGTGAATCTGCTTGAATCCACTCTCCCCCATACACAACTTTCTCCAGTGAGACTTTTAAAACACCCTGCTTTCTTCAAAATTCAGCTTGAGCAACAGCTCCTGTCTTATGCTTTTCCTGATCCTCCCCAGGTGCTGGTGACCTTTCTATCCCAGAAATTTTCTGTATTGACTTAATTTCTTAGATTGCAAATGAAATAGACATTCTTACTGATCAACATAGAAGCTTTAACTAGCAAAAGACACAAAGGAACCCATAAACTGGTTAAAAAAATTCAAATAACCCATGAGATCTTCCAGAAGGAACCTCATCTTGGGGGTGCTTTGGAGGCAAACCTTTGATATTCTAGTGAGACTTTCTTGCAGCATCTCAATTGCTTCCACTTCTTACTCTGATAAGAATCCATTCTTTGGAACACTAATCTTTGATCTGAGCTCCAAATCTCTGTGGAACCATGTGTTGTTCTTTGTTTTGTTTTTTATTTTTTTTTAACTTTTTACCCTTTAAACTTTTATTTTCAGCATTTTCTGTGTGCTCAATGAGAGGAGCATAGTATAGTAATAAGGCCAGGAGGTCTTGGATTCAAATCTTGCCTCAAATTACCTGTGTAACTGAGTAAGGCACTTCAGTTCTCTGGGTTTCAGTTTACTGAGGGCTGGATGAGAATAATTGTTTAGGTGTATGTGTATGTGTGTGTGAAGAGTTTCTTATAATTTGCAAAACGACCATAGCTAGTGAAGATACGCCAAAGTTGTTTATTTCCCACAAAAGTTCTTTTTCTTTTCTCTTTGCAAGTAAAGTAAGCCTTTTATACATTTTAGTTGCTTTAATTAGGGCTTCTTTCTCTGAGTCTGTCATGCACCCCTTTGGCACTCTGATGAAGCTTATGGATGGGCCCCTTCTCAGAATATTATTTTTAAATATATAAAATATATAGGATTAAAAAGGAAACTAATTATATTGAAACATTGTTATCAAAATATTTTTTAAAAACAGTTTCAAGGTATCTAGGTTGAGAATTCCTACTCTTTCTGATATGGTCTTATTGCTGTAAGGATGACTTTGAAGGGTGACATATTCATTTAATTGCAACTCAGTATTTCTCTGTACTAACTACTCACTTGATCCCATTCACATTCCTCTGACTTGCTTCTCCCTCCCTCCAACCCCACGCTGACTCATACTCTTAAGAAAGGAGTGCAATGGTTATTTCTTGTAGTAAATTATACGGAAAGTTACTCCCTTGGGTTTCTCTTGAAGAAAGCAAAGATAACATAACCTGCTAACATTTTTAATGTTGAGAGGAGGTCCCAAGAAATAGCTTTCATAATATAATGAAGATTATGTTTCTCCTGACATCAGCAGCATAGTCAGAACTCTGTTGTAAGTTAAATGGGTTAAAAGAAAAATCCTTTCCCAGTGCGCCATTATGGCAGAGAGGTGATTCTGGGTCTTCAAAGGCTGTGCTACTAATACCCAGGTGTTAACAGTTCCTGCTGTACTGGAAAGGTTTGAATATTGTCCCAGTGACAGTTCCTATCTGTCTGTTTTCTGATGATGAGCCACACTAACTGTGGAGAATCACATCCCCAACAATGGGGTAACCGTTAAGCAATGGCTGCCTTGACCATGGCAACCCAGAACACAAATAAAAAAATACAAAATGGACTTTCATCCTGCAAGTCTTCTCTTGCTTCTCAAATGACAATGGCACTGGTACAAAACTGGGGTAAGGGCCACCCCCCACTCATAACCCCTCATGTCTCTCAACTAGGTGAGTAGATATCTAGTCACTCTCTAGACCAGTTCACTCAGTCCAACCCGTTCTTTACTCTAGTAAGTCTAGGCTCCCAGAGAAAAACTATAATCATGTGGTTAGTATTTTCTCAGAGTCCTAAGAGTAACACTTATTAAGGGAAATATACTTCTTCAACATATCACTCTAGCCTGAGCCCCCTTTGCTGCATTTCTATTCACACAATAAGAATTCACAATAATGACCCTTTTAAATCTTAAATATAACTAATTTATTTAATAATACAAAAGAAATGATAATACTATAGGTTTTCATGTATTAAAACAAGTACTTGTATTAAAAAATCATAGACCATACATAAATCTAGGTCATACTCTCCCACTAATACATTCAGTATCTATTGGTGATACTGAATGCTTATAGAAACATGAATGAGGAAAATCCATGAAGTCAGAGTAGTTTGCAACTTTTAAACTGTAAACTGTGATGTCCTCTGTCTTAGGAATTGGCCATAAAAGTACGCTGATGTATGTAACTTCAATGTTAAAAAGATATTTCCACTATTAAGTTGAGTAGATCCACACTACTTTGGCATTTCCCTGAGCATGATGTCTCAGCTAAACTCCTTGATCTTCTGAGTGACTTCTATGATATTCCCTTCCTCATCTTCCAAAATATTCCCTTGCTCATCTAGGCTTATTTCTCAATGACAACCGTAATTATGTATTGCTTCCAAGAAGAAAAAAAAAATCAAACGTAGTGATACAGTTCTAAAATCTGTCATTTCATCAACTCTTTTTTTAGCTTTCTGGGTTTGGCCTCTAGCTTCTCTGAAAACAACCCTATCTTAGCTTATAATTAGTAAGCACATTTTTTCTATTATTTCTATAGTCAAAAGAACTACATTTATTCCAAATTCATAAAGTGTCTGTGATGTCTATATTACATATATATGTATATTACAGTTTGTCACATTCAAAAATCAACAACAAATGTCTGAACACTCCAAGTCAGACCCAACCCTCCCTGACCATCTTTCCAGTTAAGTGATTCTCTTAGAACTCTAAGCAGAGTTTAAATCAGCAACAAACCTTAAAGAGACAGCATAATGTTTTGATAAATATGAAATGTTAGTTACAACAGTGGTGGTAGAAAATATTTTCCTGGGAATTCAAAGTCTAAAAGTAGTAAATTGTTATTTTAAAGGAAAATCTAAGGCAGGTTCATAGCTTCCAAATGATTTCATTGTGAATGAGGCCAAAGTAAGTGCAGAGATGCTTTATTTCTCTTCAAAAGTAATATGAATTAATGCTTCTTTCTACTCTCCTTCTGTCTTTCCTTTTCCCCCCTCTTTTTTCTTTATTTCCTTCCCTTTCTCTTTCTTTCTCTCTCTTTCTTTCTTCCTCTCTTTTTTCTTTCTTTTTCTCTCTCCCTCCCTTCTTTCTTTCTTTCTCTCCCTCTTCCTTCCTTCCTTCCTTCCTTCCTTCCTTCCTTCCTTCCTTCCTTCCTTCCTTCCTTCCTTCCTTCCTTCCTTCCTTCCTTCCTTCCTTCCTTCCTTCCTTCCTTCCTTCCTTCCTTCCTTCCTTCCTTCCTTCCTTCCTTCCTTCTTTCCTTTTTTTCTCAAAATGATTACTGGGAATGTTGTACATAGTTGCAATTCTCAGCTTCTGACATGGATCGATTTGCCTCTTCTTCAAGCAACCTAGTACTCCATCCCTACTCTTGGATGGCTCACTATATTAATGTTGAACTAACTGCATAAACTCAATTGACTTACCCTATTGCAACTCAGAACTACTGAGGTCTGATGATCCACCACTTCAGTTTTGCTGGCACTTGGGATGACAGATATGGCTGAGGATGATTCACTGCTGCTAAAGAAATTTACCCATCTGAAATATATTTTTCCTCCCCTGAGGCTGATTATTTTGAATATTTCTGCATGTGTGATTTAATTCAATTCAACAAACATTTATCAGACAGGCAGCAGATGTGGTAGATAGAGAGGCAGCTTGGAGTTAGGAAGACCTGGATTCAAATGGTGCCTCTGACATATTCAGATTTGTGTGATCTTGGACAAATCCAAAGCAACAATTGGTTAATTATTAACCTAGTCATAGTAAATATTCTAGTCATGGTGTAAATATCCAAACATCTGTGTCTTTTTAAAGAAATATTTAAACAATTACTTTCAGCTTCTCTATACAATTCTATAAGATCTTAGGAGAGCAGGAACCTACTGCTCTATTTACATTAGTAGAGGAAGCCCTCATGCTGAAAGTTTCCTCCATTCTTGAAATCACAGATCCCGACAAAAATAAAACAAAACATGTGCCTCTTTGTGCAAAGCGTTGTGTTAGAAGTTAGACATTACCTTTCAACTTGGGACTGTCCCTTAACCAAGTATTACAATACTTGGTCCTTTAGATTGGCAACTGATGCATATTCTTTAATCCTTATTTTTCTCCTGGCCACTTGAAGAATTATATTTCTGCCAGTGTTGGGGAATGGCATCTGGAATCCTCACCAAGATGCATGTTTCACATTTCTTCACCACTTACATCCCACATCACACATTGCATGTGGCCACACAAAATTGTCATTATCATGTCTGGGTCGCTATGAAAAAAGAATCTCAGAAGCTGCATAAAATGAAATCCTGAGATTTTAAAGATGTCCTTATTTAAGAAATATTTTTTAAAATACTAAAAAGATTCAGATGATTGCATATTTAAACCGATTATAACTAGATTTATAATGAACCAATGAGACCCTAGTATGGACTGCACTAAGTGACTGCTAACAAGTGATTTCACCTTGGAACATTCTCCTACCTTGCTGCTCTCTTCTTCCATTAGTAAAATCCTTCTAGATGTTTTGGGGACAGGCCCAGGTCAATCATGCTTCATTTCCCCTATTCTATGGACTTCACTATCATGTTTCAACTTGGTGCTTTCCCCACCATTTTTTCCAGCTTTTTAAATGTGCTGTCCCCCCACCTCCCATTAGAATGTAAGTCCTTGAAGAAAAGGACTATTTTAAAATTATTTTTGTATCCTCAGTCTAAGCACAATGCTTGGCCAATAGTAAATCTTGATAAATGTTTGTTGCCTTGCTTCTGAGGTTCCTTGCAACTTGGAGATATTGTAGCACCAGAGTGAGTGTCAAAATCCATTATCAAAATACAAATAAATACACACATATGTATGTGTGAATGTATGTACATGATTTGTGAATCCTGGTTTAATAAATATATATGGATTATATTATATATAATATTTATGAATTTAAATAAAAAATATGTGTATACATACATATTTAGCACCTATTTTTCAACATAATTATTTCCTTTGTAATATTACATATTTTGTCTTGGGTATTTAAAAAAATCAGAGGCAAAGATTCTTAACCTCTTCTTGTTGTATCATGGATCCCTTTAACAATCTATAGCCTATGGGCTCCTATTCAACATAATGTTTCTTAGTGCAAAAAATACATAAAATTACAAAGCAAATCAACTATATTGAAATAGTTATAATTTTTTAAAAATTTCAGACTCCAGGGTTAAGAATTCTTTATTTAAATTTAATATTCAAAAACCTTGATTGAAAATGTTCAACTATAATTAAAGGATAAGGGGATTTTTCAGAAATTACTTTTCTTTGACTTTACTAAAGCAGTTTGTAAATGTTGCAGGTTACCAAGACAACCTGCATGAGAATGTCTTATTTCATTAAATAGTCATGGTAGAAGAAAAGTAAGAGGAAAACTTTCAAGAATCAAAGAGAATACAGATGGGAGGATTTAGACCTGGAAGGAACCTTAGAAGTCATCTTATCTGACCCTTTCATTTTACAGAAACAGAAACTGAAGCTCAGGAAGTTGGTGCCTTGGATTAGGTCACATTTGCTCTCAGGTCTACCAGAGAGACTGATTTTGAATCCTTAGTAGCTTGAGAGTCTGTAGATGAGTTTTGGTTCTGGAGAGCTGGAATGTCACCTACAAAGCTGCTTTTAAAGCTTCCTCTCAGGAGAAAGCTCCCTCCCCTCTTTACCCCTCCTTCTGTCACATGGGCAAAGGGAAAACAGATATCTTCTCACATCTAAGTTGGGAAGGCAAATTTACCCTTCTCTTTGGTTAGCCTAGAAACAAGTATAGCATGCAATTAAAGGTACCAGCTTGTCAAGAGACAAACCCACTGGGGTGGACTTAGAAATCAAGAAACTAAAGTTCTAGATCCTTGTACAAATAATTCCCAGGAATATCTTGACTATGTATTGAGGAAAACAGTAGTGTTACTATTTGGAAAAGAACATCCTAATTAAAAATTGTAACTGGCGGTTCTAAACCCAGGGTCCGTGAACTGTAAATAAAACACACTACACACACACATCCACAAAAATACATATACGCACAATAAATATATACACACATACAGTTCTTGGACCATAAATTTGGAGAGCTGCTGCTTTGGAACAACGTTTAAATAAACAAATGAATATACACTTATGTATGTGTGAATATGTGTACATGATTTGTGGACCTTGGCTAAATAAATATATATGAGTTATATTATATACATATAAATAAATAAATATATAGATATATATATATACATATTTAGCACCTATTTTTCTTTCTTTCTTTCTTTTTTTCCTGAGGCTGGGGTTAGGTGACTTGTCCAGGATCACACAAGCTTGGAAGTATTAAGTGTCTGAGACCAGATTTGAACTCTGGTCCTCCTGAATTCAAGGCTGGTGCTCTATCCACTGCGCCACCTAGCTGCCCCAGCACCTATTTTTCAACATAATTGCTTTCATTTGTAATCTTATATATTTTGTTCTGGGCATTTAAAAAAATACATTATTCTAAAAAGAGATCCACAGGCTTGCCAAGGTTGTCCATGACACGTACACAAGATTTTAAGAACCCTAGTTTTAACATGTCATGCTGACACTGCACGTCTGTTTAATTCATCCAATGGTTAGTTTATTAATAGCATTATAAAAAATAAATTAAACATGCATATTTCATGGCTACAAATCCAAGAGAACATCCCTGAAAAGCTATGGATGTGCTTGCAATGAGTCCAAAGCCCGCATTGCCACCTAGTGACTGTATTCTAAATTGCAGGTTCAGAATGGATGGATTCAGAGAAATATGGGAAGACTTATACTGAGGAAGAATTGAATAAGTAGAACCTCAAGAATAATATATGTGATGACAACAAAGAAAACCAAAAAGTTACAGAAAGGGGCACTAGCAAATAGAACAGCTTTGTTACTGTCTTCTAAATCTTAATATGTATATATATATATATATATATATATATATATATATATATATATATATATATATATATATATATATATATATATATATCACTTCTATATTGCAGCAGTTAAGGTCATGGAACGCCATGATCTAGAAAATCCACATAAAATATTTTTGGTCCTCTGTTTGTATCTGAGAAGAAGTCTGAATCATTATAGTACAAAAAAATTAAACAAGTTGACATTATACAAAACTACTACATTTTGTGCATTTCTAAGTTCTTTTAAAACTTTTTATTTTATTTTAGCATTTTTGAGTTTCTAAACTTTCTTTCTGGTCATCTTGCTGGCCTTCATGTATCACTTGAGGCTTCAGCAAAACTCTCCCCAAATTCCTATTTAATTTCTTATGCTGACCTGCAGCATAGAGAAACGATGATGGGGATGTGGAAGGGATAACTGTATAATTTTCTTAAAAATAAAAAAAAATAACAATTTCTTATACAAGCCTTTTTTTGTTCTTTTTGCATATGCAACGCTCTTTGAAAAGTACTTTGAAAAAAGCACTATTACTATTATATTGAAACATTTATGTTTGTTGATGATTAAATTCACAATAAAACTCCAAATCTAGAAAAGATATTAATAAACTTTAAGTACATTTTTGGGGATGGGGGAGGAGATACAGGACCTATCTACCCTCTGATACCTTCTTTATACCCCAGGAAATTATCTGAAGATTATAAATTATGAATAATCTGCAGTGTTGGAAGAGTTTTCATGCCCTAAATCCCTTCATCCTATTGACATCACCTTGCTTTTGAGATCCCCATCTTGGAGCCTGGTATTATCAGTGTTTCTTGACTAGGTTCAAGGAATCGCGCCAATGTGATTACAACGGGAATTCTTTGCAGTACCGCTCACACCATAGTGTATGATTATTGCCATTGGGATAAACCTTTTCTAAAGATCTTTGGCAACAATACTTTGCAAGGTCAATGTTGATCCAACCTGGTAGTTGACTGTGTTAGTGGCTGGAAATCCTGAAAACCAAAGTTGTGTCTATATGGGCGCCATATATAAGTCAACCAAGCAAATCGAACAAACCTTTATATTCTGTCATGCAACACATTCCAATATCCATTATGGGAATAATAAGAGAGGAAATAGAAGAGACAATTCTTACCCTTTAAATGTCTTACAACCCATTGTAGAAGGCAGGATAATATTCCAATAAATTCCACATCCTTAAAAAGGTATTTTAGTGTCATCAGTAAATAACCAGAGATAATCTATAAAACTTGATCAAAATTGATGCTTTCATCCCCATGGCACTACCAACCCTGCTAGATGGAAGGGAGCCCTTCCATAGGCACTGGCCCATTCTGCCACCTAGTTAATATGCCATCCAATTTTTCAGCAATTCAAACTCACCTAGGTGAAGGAATAGATCTGGGGGAAATGGCAGTGGAATAAGGACTTGGAAAGAAAGTAAAGAGAAAAGTAAAAATCATGAGAACAGGGGCCAGAAATGTGTTAGGAAAAGGAAAGAAGAGAGAGAACTCTATTTCTGATGAAATAAGTTAAGGTATCTCCATTAAAGTCTTCTACCTATTACTGCCTCCTAGAATGGAAATAATCCTGGGTTCTTGAAGAGATGACAGCAGAGGATAAGCTCTGGTGGATGGAGAAATTGTGACTATAAATAAAGTTTGTAAACATCTTCTCAGTTATATAGCAAAATATAAACTAGCAGCCATCTCTGTAGTAATCAGTTTTGTTTTTTCTGAATTTTAGTTAATCTGATCTTTGGACAGTACTTGATTTATATTCACAATTTTATTTATATTTATTTGGACAGTACACAAACTTTATTTATATTCACAATTTCTCCATCCACCAGAGCTTATCCTCTGCTGTCATCTCCTCAAGAACCCAGGCCTGGAGTCAGGGAGACTCATTTGGCCTCTGATACTTCCTGGTTGTATAACCCTGGGCAACTAACCCCTGCTGTTTGCCTCAGTTTCTTCATCTATAAAATGAGCTGGAGAAGGAAATGGAAAACCCATTTCTGCCAAGAAAACCTCAAATAGGGTAATGAAGAGTTGGACATGACTGAACAACAATGAAGCAATTTGTAGATCCATAAATTTTAAACAGGAAGGCCTAGTCCAACCTCTTCTTTTGATAGTTGAGAAAACTGAGACTCAGACAGAAAAGCGACTTGGTCAGGTCACCAGAAGATCTCTAGACTGATGACCTCAGGTGTTATGGCTCTAAATCTAGGCCATTATCCACCCAGAGAGCAAAAACTTGGCATGATGAAGCAATTGAAGGGCAAGACAAGGAATCTAGCAGGCATGTCTTTCAATTCAGACATGTACTTCATCAATGTAGGGAGCTCCCCCTATGATACAAATTACATGTTTTAGGCTTAGAGAATTGCCTGGAGACACTGAGACATTAAATATTTTGCCTAGAAGCATAACGCCAGCCTGTATCAAAGACTGGACTTGAACTCACTTCCTGAGGCAGGGTTATCATCCAATATACTATATTGCTTCTTACAGATATCCTAAAAAGACATAAAGTCATCAATTAATCTATGTAGGGCTATATCCTATAGATACTAGAGAAATCTTATAAAGCCTCTAGGTGTAGCCTATAGCTCCCTTAGACAGCTTCTATTTTATGGATGCTCTAGATACCACCAATAGACATGATAGGCTGGCCATGTTCTAAATCCCCATCAGAAAACCTCTATAGGCCATGTCCTACGATATTACAGTAGATATGTCATATAGGCTGTATTCTATAGCTCCCTCAGACACCTTCTATTTTATGGATGTTCTAGATACCACCAATAGACATGATAGGCTGGCCATGTTCTAAATCCCCATCAGAAAACCTCTATAGGCTATGTCCTACGATATTACAGTAGATATGTCATATAGGCTGTATTCTATAGCTCCATCAGATAGCTTCTAATTTACACATACTGTGGATATTACATAGAGCCATAATAGGCTGGTTGTAATCTAAATTTCCAGCAGAAATCCTATGCAGGCCATGTTTTACTATATAGATATAATCTTTAGACATGCTCTGAAGAGCATATTCTATAGTTCCATCAGGCAGCCATCACAGGTTATGTAGATATCTTATATAGTTTAATTCTGTAGATTCATCACATATCCTCTATCCCACAGCTTCTAAGACATCAAAGGCAGGAGAGAGGCTGAAAGAAAACAGTTCTAAGGAGATCCATTGGGGCACCACATGAGAAGGGAGTAAAGAGAGTGTGGATATCTCATAGCTAGTTTTCACTCTTTGCCTCTCAAAAAAAATCACACATTTGAGACATCTGTTAAAATACAAACCACTTGATGAAATTTATGAAGTAATTGTTACCAGGTGAGAGCTCCCCATTGTCATAGAAAATGACACCAGGCCACGCAAAAACCCAGTCACTGAAATAGTTGATGCTGAGTGTGAAGGCAGACACCGAGATGTCGTGTTGCTTTTCTTGAGGGTCTTCCATCCAAGGACTCAACCTTGTACAGTTCGGGAAAGCTACCAAGTGAATAGTGGTCTGGCGGGCCCTGCTGTATATGTGGTGAGAGATAACACAATGGTGATTGCAATCTTTGCCTATAACCGTGAAGGAAAGAAATTTCTCCAATTTGTGGTTATTTACAGCATTGTAAATCAAGCAAATGCCATGAAGTGCCAATAAAAATTGTTTAAAATCAGCCTTAAATAGCTAAACTCTCAACAGCAGCTCATAAAGTGAGACTTGGCGGTTGTTAGGCTGTTACGGTTAAATTGACAGCCCTTTGGGGAGTTAAGATATCCAGAAAGCAGAGGTAGTTAGGAATATAGTGATAAATGGTGGGGGTTGTTGGTTGAAGAGATTTTACGGGGTATGTTAAAGCCTGGAGAATTCTATGAAGAACTGAGTGGCCCTGAGAGGGTGTGCAAAACCAAAGAAGACATTCCTTCACCAAGAGCTGTTTCATGACTGCAATGGGGCCTTGTATTCCTCACCCCATGAACATCTAGACGAGGGCTTCTTAGCCTGGGGCCCATGAATTTGTTTTTAAAAAACATTGGATAACAGTATTTCAATAAAATGTTTTCCTTTGCAATCCCATGCATTTTATTTAATGCATTTAAAAATATTATGCTGAGGAGCCCATAGGCTTTGCCAGACTATTGCCAAAGGGGTCTATGATACAAAAGAACTTCTCATCTAGAGAGGAAAGAAAGGGCCCTCTTAATTCGGTGTAATATGCTATTTTTTTCATCTCTAAAGGATTGAGGAGCTGTGTAAATACATGAGGGAAAGTTTGAAAGTCAAAGCATCTACAAGTATTCCAGAAGCATTTCCTTTTTTATTTTTTTTAATACTCTCATAAAACAATGAAACATCAACTTCCCTTAACTAGTCAAGCGTGAGAACCATATTAGAATTGTGGCAAGCCCAATTCCCAGAAAACATGTTTGGACTAACACTCACTGTAGAAACTTTATTTAGACATTTTCTTCATGGGATAGATCCATAGATAACAATTTATTTAAAAATAAATAAAGTTTCTCCTTTTTTTTTTTTTTTCAAAATCATAAACTTTTTTACTCACCTGTTTAAAACAAAAAACCAAAACCAAAGCCACCAATTCTTCTGGCCAACAGAAAGCCCTCTCCTGTTCTAAATAAACATTCTATTGCTCAGAGGATGCATTGTCAGTGACACAGGATAAACTTTTTCTGCCAATATTTACAATGTGATTGAGCCTCTTTTCTCCCTTCCCACAGCTACAGAAATGACTGAATACAGATAAATACACATTTGGTGCTTTGGAATGATACAGTGGAGCCTGCATGGTCCCTTGGTCCAGCAGATCAATGGAGTTGTCCTGTTTGCCTCTATTACATTAAAAAAAATAAATAAATAAACTCAGGGTTGATAAGAACAATAAGTCCTTGAGTCCTGAATTAGAATAGATATGACCCACTGGATTCAGTTCTAGGACTACATCCATTTTACCAATGCTTTCCTTTTATAGTGCTATCTATCTATCTATCTATCTATCTCTCTGTCTGTCATGAGCCTGTAGACAACTAGAAGAAAGAATTCTGTTGGAGTTGAGTCATAAGTTGAGCTTAAAGGAAGCCCAGCTACTACGTGGTGGAGATGTAGGGGATAGGGATGATGGGATAACCCATGCAAAAACAAAACAAAACAAAACAGAGGCAGGAGATGGAATGCCCAGTGGAGGTGAAAGGATAGTGAGCAGGGGAGTTTGACTAGAACTGAAAATGTATTTAAATGCTGTTCAGGAATCTATATGTTATCCTGGAGCAGGAAAAGACAATGTGTTTATTTCTATTTGAATTTTATTTACTTATTTGTTCATTAATTTATTCATCTATTTATTCACATATATATTTATGTATTCATTCAGTTTACTATTTTATTAATTCATTCATCTATTTGCTTATTTGTTTTTTCATTTAGCCTTGCTGCTAACAATGAGGTCTCATGTGACACACTTTAAAGTTTGATTTGCATTATTAACATTTGCTCCATCACTTTTAGCCAAACAACAAAATGATAAATTAAGTCCTGATTTAGAATTCTCTAACTTCTGAGGTATAAATGCTCCACTGAAAATTTAACAATTGGCATTTGCTAACCAGTCCAAGCTGGCATCAGCAGACCTTTGCATGGAAGCAATTGCAAGCCGCTGAAGTTTCTTCCACGGAGTAGTGAAAGTTCAGGCCTATGTTTTATTTTATTCTATTTATTTATTTTTAGGCCTATGTTTTAGAAAGATTATTTTGGCATCTCTGTGGAGGATGGGTGAAAGGTCTCAGAGAGAACAATTAGGAGTTTGTTGTCATAGTTTAAGCACTCAGTAAAAAAGGGTTTCAGACTTACCTTTTGTTGTGTGGCAAGAAAGGGAGATGAAGGCCTTTCTTTCTCTGTTCTGAATTTCTACAGGTACCCCAGTTTCTAACTGTCCCAACCTCAATCTTCCCTTTTTGTTTTTTTGGTCAACATTCCTTCCCTGATCTCTTTCTTATCCCCACCCTGAAATTTATTTTCTTTTCTGTATCCTCTTCCAAAGTACCTCAAATTATCCAAATATCCAAATATAAAATACAATACCAAAAAATGGTAGTAGGGAAATAATTTACTCATTCCTTTTTGTAACCATATACTCTGTAAATCCTTCCCTGAATCACTCAGTTGACAAGGACACCACCACCATCACTATCATCATTATCATCATCATCATCAATCAGCCGCAGCATTGTAATATTTATAAGATTTATTTGCAAAGCACTTTACATACCTTATCCTTCTTTGATCCTCATCATTAACCCTGTGAAGTAGATGCTATCATGACCCCCATTTTGTAGGGTATGTGCACTGTGGGGTGTACCATTTTGTAGGCGAGGTGAGGTAATTGATGCTGAAAGAGTTTAAATGATTTCCCAATGATCTCACAGCCAAGTATCTGAAGCAGAATTTGGATCCAGGTCTTCCTGATAAGTCTAGAACTCTATCCATTATATCATTGAACTGCCTTTTTTTCTGTTCCACTCCCCTCCCAGCCTGTGAAAACAACATAGAGCATTTTGCACCTCTTAAATGCCATCAATCACGTATTATTTTTTGTTTTGGTTATTTGTGTTCACATCATGTCTCCCCACTGGACAGTAAGTTGAATGAGGGTAGGGATTATATTTCCCCTAGGACTTAGTATATAGTTCTTCATGGAATAACAAATGTTTGTTGAGTAGAACTGAGTTGTATATAAATGTTTATCCCTAAGTTATAGGAAAATGAGGGCTTTGCATGTGATCCACAAGTCAGTTCCATGTCCTCCTTGTTCTGCTCTTGAAAGGGGGACATAATGTGATGAAAGCTGAAATGCCAGCTTAATTCAGTGCTCTTCCTTGATTCCTCTCTAAAACACAAGTCTTCGTTTAACACACACTCACTGTTTCCCAACCTGGTCTGCCCCCAAAAGAAAATAGCATGCATGTGATGATTAAGGAACAGAAATTAACATTTATTCCAAAGCTGTCAAGATTTTTGGCAGTTATTAATTTTATTAAAATGATTACATATGGCAAAACAAGGAACAGCGGTAATAACATTTCTCTACAATATAAATTATGACTTTGATTTTCAGCTGTTGGCTCAGCGTTGTTCAAGATTCTTTTTTTAAAAGGAAATGGGGAGGGAAGTGGGGAAAGAAGAAGCATTTGCATTTCCAGAAAATGTTAAAGCAGCAAAAGGAAAAATAAATTAAAGATAATTACAGTAGGTAATAATGCCAAGTATTTGTTAATTGTAAAATGGATTTAATGTGTTTATGGACCAATCTCCACAGTTTGGTGGTTAAAAACAAAAACAAAAATAAACGCAAAAAAACATGTTCCACAATGGCTTATCTTCTATATTTATACCCAAAAACTAATTTGCTGCTGCTTAAAAAGAAAAGAAAGAAAAAGGTGACAGTGCTTAATGATCACTAATTCAAATGAAAACACTCTGCATACCTTGAACTGAAAAGTTTGTCAAAACTAAAACAAAGTATTGTCACAAAATCCTTTATGCTTGAATAACTTATGATAGTACGAACAAGAGTGAAGTATTTGTCGTTAATTTTCAGTTATCCGCTCACATTATGGCAAAATTCTGAATGTAAAGTACTAAAATGCATCATGGAACTCTTAACTATCTAAAGGCAATTAAACATTTATACTCCATTTGTTCATACAGTCGTGGTGTATACTTCTTGTGTGGCACTTAAATGTCATTGCAAACAGCAATTTAGAAAAACAAAGTAAAAAATATATATACAAAATATTTTCATATCAAATTATCTTTATCATACACTAAATAACCCCAACCCCCAAGGCTATGTTACAACAAAAAGTATCCTACAAGTTACACCAAGATGGATAATTTTTTTTCCTGTCTCTTAAATAATTTAGTACAACTGGAGCAGACAAGAATTTGTAAAATATTCTAGAACATAAAGGAGAATTTGGATGCATCATTACTGAGGTGTTCGTGCTTTCTCTTTCACATATGCACACATAGGTTTTTTTTGGGGGAGGAACAGAATAGATTGCAAATGGAAAAAATAAATTTCTATCCCATCCCCCAAATAAGCAAATCTTTTTCATCTTCCTGTAATTGGTATACTCTAAGTCGTATTCAGAATTTCTGCTGTTGATTCAAGTTTTTTCAAACTTGATTAGGATTAGGATATTATTATTTGGCTGAAGAAAATACACTTTTGTATTTCTATTTTCACTCAATGACCATTTTGTTTCAAAATTTGAGTCGTTATTTCTTTAACGCATGATTTTGTATCAGCCCTTAATCTCCTTGGCAAAATTTAATGACCTTTCAATATTTCAAAGACCATATGCTTTTCATTTGTGGGTTGACTTTATATTGTGTGTGTGTGTTTGGCTGTGCATACACCCCCATACATATACATATACATATACATATACATATACATATACATATACATATACATATACATATACATATATATATATATATATATATATATATATATATGTATCTTTGTTCCTTGAAAGGTAGATTATCAATTAGACTTTCTGATTTCACACCAATCAAACCAATGCTGTTGTGACCATGCCATAGCTATCACTGTTTCCATCATGGCAAGACATTGAGTTCCAAAACAAGTAAGATACGGGACTACAAGTTTACTTATGTACAAAAAGATTTTTTTTGTTTGTTTTTATTTAACAATTTTTAACAGTGTGTAGCAAAGCTCAAAAAAGAAAAAAATCCATAGTGAAACTTCAACTAGGTGGAAGGAGTTTTCTGGAGAAGCTTGCCACAAGAAACATCTTCTGAATATTGTGTCTAGTTTAAACTTTTAAATTAATTTGGACACACTGTTTCTTACATATACATATTATATGGAATATTGCACTTTTCAATGAAGTGAGTTATGGTGGTAAGTGGATAACGTACTGCATAGACAAGCAAGAAACATGCACAACAACCTTAATGCCATTCTGAAAGCTACATTGGACCATACTTAATACTGTGGAACTTTTAAAAAGGGAATATTTCCTTTAGACTGAAAGATCTCCAAGTTTTAAAAATACAAACTACTGAATACATTTCAAGGACATTCAGCAGTTATGGTTTCAGCCCTGGATGGTCAGGCCCATCTGGAATAATACATAGTCTAAGAAGCATTATGGCATTGTCATTTTGAGGCATAACTATTCTGCTATGCCCACGTTATAGCTTATTTTTGGAAAGCAAGGCACTTATCGTAATAGCAATGCAGACATTTTATGCATAGTTTGAGTAACATAAAATAAGTTAATATTTTGATAAAAACTGATTTTTTTATAATTTATATGTCTTTTATAGAAGCAACTGGACAATTTATTTAATATAATTAAAAAAAAAAAAAGAAGACCAAAAAGTCTAAGGAGAGTAACTGCTTTACCGACCACATCAGGAAGGGAACATTTTTTGATGCTTGCTCCGGGTCTTGGGTTCTGACTTTATAGAAATACAAATGGTGCGATGAGTGTCCATTGGATCCCACAGGTAGCAAGCGCTTAAAATTGTTGGGCTAGTGGCACTTTGACAGTCTTGACCTCTGATATATGTGATGATTTCTGAATGATGCAGCTGGTGGTACCCTGTAGTTTGTCTTTTCCCTGTGCGAGATTAGTTAAGGCCATAGCTGCATTGATCTCCTTCCAATAGGTTTCATCTTTGCTTGCTCCCTTTCTGTTAGCTGCACTAGAGTTAAGCAAAACAAAACAGAAGATCTTTACATGTCATGTGTGATTCCAATACCCAGCTCTCCCAAGTTAGTCACAAATTATAACCTGTAAAAAAAAATAATAATCCAGAACAGTTCCCTCACCTGTCACACTTATTGGATCCATTTTCCAGATTGTCTGAAAAGAAAAGTAAAAATCAATTATTTTCCTTAAAAAAAAAAAACCAGAAGTAAAAGCTCACTAGGGTAGAGTGCTGGAAATAAGTGATGGTCCTTAATAAAGATAAGATTATTAATCCACATATTATTGAAATATCTTTGCAAAGATATAAAAACTGAAGTGACAATCAAACTGAAAAATTATATAGGATAATAGGAAATTTAAAGAGAATTCTGTTTAATTCAAAAGCATTTTAAACATACCAATTATGTGCAAGGTCTCTTCTAGACCCTGTAGGAATAAAGAGAAAAATGAAATTGACCCTGCCCGCTAGGAACCAAGAGAGAATAAACAAGGACGCAGATAAGTAGCTACAACAGAAGTACAAAACAGACAAGGATATAGCTGGTATATTTGCAAAATGTGGATGAATCTGAGATTTAACTGACTATAGGGTTTTTTCAAAGACTGCCTGAATTAAAATGTATTTTTATCCTTTAAAACTACCACAGGTAGCTTCAGTAGACTAACAGCTACAGCAAAGGGAGAAGAGGTTTTTTAATTCTGCAAAATGGCCTTATCCACTTAGAATGGGAAACTTAATAATAAAGTCATTTTGTTTGCCTCAACAAATGGCACTTTTGATTAGTATGGAGACTACTATTGGGACTTTTAAAATCCAGACTGCTAATCAAAAGACTGGACAAATTCCCAATAGGCTTATCTGTTCCAGAGTTCTCTGTGTGTCTCTGGATGAATGTCAAGTAACTCATATGGAACAGTCAATTTCTATGGTTTTGAACAGCAGTATTATGCATTGACTCTGTAGAAAGCTGTTTTACCTCTAGAATTCTGTAGCTCAGGTCTTTGTTTTTATTCATTCGGTTGCAATCCTGAAGACCCCTGATGTTGGAACTAGTTATAATTTCAACTATATTACTAAACACAACCACACTTTAATTCACCTCCATAACTATTATGGTAGATTTCTTTGTGTACTATGGAAAAGGCTCACATAGGAAAAATGAAAGGAGATGGATTTGAAAGACCTGTCAAAAATCATTTGGTTAAAAGGAAAAAAAAAATGAAGTTCACAAGTAGGATAGATATGATATAGCTAAAAGTTAAAAAAAAAAAAATCTGAGGTCAGGTATGATGGTAAATGCCTGTAAACCCTGTTTCTGATCTGACTGATGGCTGGCTCTCTTCAGAATGGGAAATCTCAGGCACAGTAGGGCCAATTCAGTCAATTTTCTATAGGAAATGGGAGACTACCAAACTATCAAAGGAGAAGCAAACTGTCCCAGATCTGATATGGAGCAGGTTAAAGCTCCCATACCAATTAGTAATAGGATCAAGTCATTGGGTGACTGCTAAATTTCTAGTTGGGAGAGACTGGGAAATCCAGTCTCAATAAAAAATTACATGAAAAAGGATCTAGTGTAGAAAAATAAATTTCAGTGCAACGATTTCATTTGGGGTCCTAAAAAATAGTCTCATATCAGGCTAGTGTTCAAGCCTCTATACTTAGAAAATCTTTAACAAGGAGCTGTTGAATAGAGCTGAATCCCCCACCACTTGGGGAAGGGAGTGGGTAGGATATATAATATCTATGAAAGTTGTAAAGTGAAATAGGAGTTTTTCTATATTATACTTGTTTCCAGAGAGAAGATCTAATGGGTAGAAATGGAAAAAAGTCAAATGCTATGAGAAAAAAACTTACTAAAAATTATAGTCACTTCAAGGTGGAATGGTCTGTTTTAGGTGATAAGATCTTCCCCTCCTTGGAGGTCTTTATGTGAACAATGGAGGGCTACTTGCTGGGGAGGATGGAAGGGGGATTCTTTTTCAGCTGTGGATTGAATTAGAGGCTCTGAGGTACCTCCAACATGAGAAATCACTTCCCATCTCATCATCAGTTGGAGTAAATTGATCTTTTCTCTCCTAAGCCCAGTGTTCTATCTCCTTCCTATAAACAATCCCAAAAGATGATTTCATTAGTTTTATAGCAATTTTATAGAATCAACAGAAGTTTTCCTAGAATTTTTGTGGAGGTTCTCCTGGATTCTGGGGGACAATGCTCATGGGACCTATGCTTTAGCCAACCTGCAAAGGTCTTGAAGATAGGCCCAGGGCTGCTGCTTGAGAACCAGTCTACTTAAATACACAACACTTCCTCATCAGAAGGCTGGCTACTACATGATGAGTTTTTGGACCATGGAAATTATGAAACTCAAAAGCAAACTTTCCTCAAAATTTGAAAAAGTGGTAGGGACAGTTAGGTGGTACAATGGATAGAGCACTGACCCTGAAATCAGGAAGATCTGAGCTCAAATATGACCTGAGACACTTGGTATTTGGGTGATTCTGGGCAAACCATTTAACCCAATTGTCTTAAAAAACCCTCAAAAACCCAACAAATCCTAAACCCTAACATGACAGAAATGGGGCAAAAGAATGCAAAAAATAACAAAACTTGTAAACTAACACTAGTATAGCTATTGTTCTTTTTAACATGTGAGTTTCATCCAATAATCAAAAAGTCAAATGTTTCCCAACATTACTGGGAAAATGGAACCAAACCCACAATGACCTTCTTTCTATGAATGACTGCAGAAAACAAAAAGAATTTGTCACTCCAAGGCAGAAGAGGCTCAGGTTTTCCTCAGAGAAGCCAGTAGAGGAACTGATGGCACCCTCTCTATCATAATCAAGGCAGATTCACGGTCATTTTGATTTCCATTTCTAAAGATGAGCTTTGTGATGAGAGTTGTAGCCCGCGCACCCACCATTCCGAGCAGGCAATGGGAGGCAGAGACATCTGATAATGAACTTTACAAGATTCTGCACTCTAAAAGTTAATACACCCCTGAGTACTGGATGGCTTCTGTGCAAAAAGAGGCACAGAAAAGAACAGTAAAACCATGATGAAAAATGTAGCTTCAGACAGAAAACTAAAAGAGGTAAGACTTTGTAGACTACTCAGAAATCTCTGACCTGCATGACACAAATACTTTTTTTTTTTGAGTCAAGGGCCTGTTCATACTAGGCAATTCAGCACAGTGGCTAGAGCTTTTTTAAGGTCAAGAAGACCCATGTTCAGATATCACGTCTGACATAGAGTAGTTGTATAACTCTGAAGCAAATTTTCTTGGTGTTCTTTCAAGGCTCAGCTCAGACCTTACTTTATATAAGAAGCCATTCTTGTTCCCCTACCTGCTAGCATCCTTCTTGCTAAAACTACTTTGTATGCATTATGGAATATACTTCATATGTGGCTGACTTCCCATTAGAATCTTTGAAGACAGGAACAGTTTTATTTTTGTCTTTGTATTCCTAGCAATTGGCATAATGCCTGGCATACAGTAAATAACTGATTTCTGATTGGTTTACTTAGAAACGAAATTCACAAAATTAATGAATAGTATTATATGATATCAACATATTTTATTTTTTAATACCATAATAATTCAGACTGCTTCTCTGGTATGAAGGGAGGGTCAAAATTTTTTATTAGGATTTTCTTGGCATGCCCCTAACTCCCATGATATGGAAGGGATAACTGTATTTTATTTTTTACTACAACAACAACAACAACAACAACAACTACTACTACTACTACTACTACTACTACTACTACTACTACTACTACTACTACTACTACTATCACTACTACTACTACCACCACTATTACCACTACTTCTCCTCCTCCTTCTCTTCCTCTTTCTCTTCTTCCTTCTCTTCTTCCTCTTCTTTCACCTCCTCCTTTTTTCTTCACTTCTTCCTTCTCCTCCTCCTCTTCCTTCTCTTCCTCTTCCCTTTCTCCTTCTACTTTTACTCCTACTTCTTCCTCTTCTTTCTTCTTTTTCTCCTCTCCCTCCTCTTTTTTCTTCTTCCTTTTTTTTTTTAAACTAAAGCAATTCATTTGGAGCCTGGAGGCTTGGATTTAAATCTCTCTACTAATTGTTCACTGGATGATCCTGGGCAAATCATTTAATCTCCAGTTTCAATTTCATCTGTACAGTAAAGATTAGACTACATGATTTCTCATTTTCCTTCCAGCTCTAATCCTATGAAAAAAAATTTTAAAATCCAATTAAAAAGCTAAAAGATTGGAAGAGAGTTCATTCCTTTGCTTTGTTCTTTCACATAACTGCTATATAATTTGAGATGTTTATTCACCTTGGTTATAATGCAGCTGGCACATTAAAACATCTTGGGTCCCAGGCAAAAATTCCAGAAATTATTTGTAACCATATGCTTTATAAATGGTAAAAATTATGACGGCTTCTTTCCCCTGGCAATGCAATGGCAATTTGGGCAATATTTAAAACTTTGGAACAAAGAAATAGTGATAGCTGGCAGAGATTTATTCCCTTACTCATAGTTGAGTTTGTTGACTGTTGCCTTTTCTGACTTCCTCAGTGAAGACCAGAACCCAGGTGGCTAATTAACACTCCTCATGATGAATATGATCGTTGTCAAGCAGGAACTGCCTATGGGTGAAAAGGCTTTGGTTGGAGTGGATGCTATATAGAAATGCAACATTTCATGAGTCTTTGGAGGGCATTGATGGTATTCTGCAAGAAAATCCTTTAGGAATCAGCAGAATCTTCAAGCAAGTGGGCAGTAATCTCTTAAACTATGACCTTGTGAGGGATCCTCCACCTCTGACACCCCAAATTTGTGCAAGGGTTATCTGAGTGGTAGCTGTCTCTTTGCCCTCACTGATAACTGTGAAGATTGAAGGGAGGTGAAAGGGAGGAAAATGAAAACATTTTCATTTACAGTACACTCTAGAAAGCTTTAATTCTCCGTAATGTCACACTATTTTTATTGTCACTTTTAAGCTATCATTCTCGCTGCAGAACCATTATTTATTCCTCTCTCCTAGGGAACAATAGGGTCAAGGTGCTTGAAGCCAGGCAAGGGCTCTGTCCAGCTGGCAGAATGCCAATAGTATTAGCCATTTCACCCAGAAGAGGAAGAAAGTGAGCTGGGCTTTGGCTTAACTTTGCCCACAAACTAACTGCAACATCTCAATTGCCAAAGTGAAGCAATAGCTTTATGGAGATATTTATTCACTGGAAAGACTTGGCAAACCCAAAATAAGTTCCATGAAGCATGAATAGCATTAGGGAAATAACAAAATTTTTTTTTAAAAAATCAGTGTAACCAATGCCCTGGATGGCAAATGGAATAATCTCACATACATAAAAGGGGATGAGAATCTGATTTCATATTCCCTACCTGACTGCTGAACGTGCATTGTACTGAAGACAGTGAAAGGATCCAGTTGTAAAGGTGCATTGGGTCAAGATAATCAGAAAGTTTATACAAGAACACTGATAGAGTAGGATGAAGAACTTGTAATTTACCATGTGGGGCAAACTCCTTTTAGGATGGACAGAGAATGATTGTATCCTGAATCTTTCTCACTCCTGGATCTCAAAAGCAGTCCTTGTGGCTGCATTCTTAAATTTGTTCTATTGAGAATCAAGTCAGCTAGAACCTATGTCAAAACCATTTAAAATAATTTTTTCTGGCTGTATTTTCTTGTTCTTGTTGTTTGTCCTTTTAAAAATATTTTAAATTTATGGAATAAAACAAGTGTGTATATTTACCTATCTACATCAGATGTGTATGTGTATGTATATGCTGCATATTAAAGTATGGAGCTTTTGAAAGTACTTTTGACAGATTAAAAGCATCCCTAAATCCTCTGGAATGTTTTTTAGTGCCTTACACACAGTAGGTGCTCTGTAAATTGAAGTAAAGAGAATAAGTCCTTGACTTCCACCACTGTACATGGCACTGTCCAACCCATGGAAGTCAGTGTTTTGCTATTAAAGCAGAACACAGTGGATGTTTAGGGATGAGCTTATGGTTCAGTTTCCAGCAAGAAAATAAAAGGCTTTGTAAAGGGGAATGAGGAGAGGAAACATCTCTCTTTGTATCAACAGTCAGTTGCTAAAAACCAAGGGCCTGACAAGAAAGCTCAGGCTCCAAGGTCTCAAATGGAACAAGGAAAGAAAAACAAGGAAAGGACAGCCTCGAGTCAGTTTTGGGGGGACATCTGCCTTAAGCCACTTTTTGGGGGACAGCTGCCTTGAGTCATTTTAGGGGGTTCTCTCTGTTAAAAATGCTCTGGGTTCACAAAGAGCCTGGAGTTGGGAGGGATAGCCTGTCCCTTCTGCTATTGTTGGTATATATCCCAATGTCACTAGACAGTCATGCATCCAAGGGGAATCTCCTGGGGACATAGTATAATCTGATTTTCAAAGAACTGGCAAAATGTCAGAGTGGCAAACAGGGGGTCCTTTAAGAGTGAAACATTGTGCTGTTGTAAGAAAGCAAGGGATGAGAGAACTGGGAGGATAAAGTTTTGCTATTTGTTATTTTAACATAAAATCCAAGGAAATGTCCTAGTTCTTCTAGAGCACAGGCAGCATTTGGGGGGAGAGGGATTATTTTCAATGTAATTTGTTGTTATTGTTGTCATTATTTAGTCACTTCAGTTGGATGTGATTGAACAATTGAACAGTAATCAAAATATAATTTTTTAGAATCTTACAAATTTGATTGAGAGCTTTAACAATTGTTTCTTTTTCTGTTTTTGTATCCCTGGCATAGTGACTGGAGAGTTGTTGTTCAGTTGTATATGACTTTTTGTGACCCCTTTTGGGTTTTCTTGGCAAAGATACTGAAGTGGTTTGCCAGTTCCTTCTCCTGCTCATTTACAAATAAGATAACTGGGGCAAATATCATTAAGTGACTTGTCCAGGGTCACAAAGCTATTGTCTGAGGCCAGAATCAGGAAGATGAGTCTTCTCGACTCCAGAACCAGCACTTTATCCACTGTGGCACCCGGTTGCCCTTAAAAGCTGCAGACTTTTCTTAATTAGGAGATCTTTCCCTTCCATCATTTTTTTCAAATTGGCAAACTCTCTTATCCTAATCAAGTTCACATTTCTTTTGTTCGGTAAAAGGTGAATTTGCCAATTCAATTCAATATATTTTTATAGAATGGTTTACTATATACCAGGCACTGTCCTAGGCACTGAAGATAACATCAAAGCCCCCTGTTTTAAAAGAGCTCTCATTCCATAGTATTAATGAAATGAACCCATTGGTCAATGATGACAAAATGGTGGTGCATCTGCCCTTCCATAGGGCCCTCCCCTTCCCCAGAAATACACTTGGAAGAGCAAGCATTCAGGAAACTATTGGGAAATGGGGAAATCAGGCCTCAAGTCTCCCCAGACCCCTAGCTGATGCGCAGGGGCAGTTAATCAGCATGCGCATAATTGGGAGTCGACTGCCCTACATTCAGCTCTGTTGTATCTCTCTCTTTGGCAAGCTCCTCAGCTCTGGCTTTCCAAAAAAGTTGACTAAAAATGCCTTTTCAAATTCTAGTGATCCCAAAATCAACTGCACTGTCAATTACTATAAAAATAATTAGTTGGCAGGAGTGATTTAGCAAACCAGCCAAGGGAGAGTGTTTCAAGACCAAAAAAATAAAAATAAAAGGCAGGGGTGGAGATACAAAAGGGGGAAGCAAGTTGGGTTGGGTAGTGAAAGAAATCTTGGATGTCAAGAAACCAAAATCATGATGAAATTGTTAAAGTGGTAATAGATATCCTTAGGCTAGACATGTTCCTCAACTAAGTCAAAGAGGGAATTGAGGCTATTACCCAAATCATCTAGATCAAATACCACTCTGTGCATGCAGGCTCAGCTTCTAGGACTCAATGTCACATGTCTCTTTTCAGTTTCAGTGAATGAAATTCATAAACGCCCTAATTCTGGGCAACATCCCGAAAGTGGCATTTATATTCATGGGGAGAGACAAAAATATGGCTCACCCAGCACAGTACTTCTCTGTGGTTTCTCTCATTTAAAAGCTTCAAGGTCAGGATTTTTTTTTTTTTAAAAACCAACCTAACCATGGAGACTTCAACAATAGATAATAATATAGAGATAAAAATGATTTTTTAAGTGTGAATAATCATCAGATCATATGATGTCTGCTTCTTTGAATTAGAGTGGAAGGGTTGGGGGGGAGGTAAGGAATATCTAAGAAGCATCTTATTTAGGGGGAAAAGAAGGAATGAAAAATACAACTGGGAACCTCTCTGTAGTCTGTGAGACTACGCGGAACCTAGTTGGTGCTGAGAGGTCATGCAGGACATCTTTGACAAGGAATGTCCCTTCACTAATTGGAAACTACAGGAGTTGACTATTTTTAATGGTTACATTTGAAAAAAAATTAAATTTGGGGTTAAAATGAGAGAGAGAGGGAAAAGTTTTTGGCTTGGAGTCAGGAGGTGAGTTTGAATTCTGATTTTGATGTAAGCTGGTTGGCAGTATCAGCCTAGGGAAGTCACTTAATGTGATACTTTATATTTTCATCTGTAAAAGAAGGTTAATAATACTTGTACTATACCTACTTCAGGACTGATGATAATGAAATTATTTCATAAAACTTGAAGGGAGAGAGCTGGGAAATGTGATTTCACCACTATAAGGAAATACCTACTGAGGAAACTCCCCATAACATCTGTAAGTAGGCATTGTCTCTGCAATTTAGTTTTAGAGTTGCCTAAAATAATGGGAAATTAAGTGATTTGTCCAGAGCAGAAAGCTAGTATTTATTGGAGCTGAGACTCGAACATTCTCATTAGTCTTCTACTATAAAAGATAATCCAATAGAAAGGAAGCTTATCCAAGGCTTCTTTCTCCAACACTCAGCCCAGTGTTTGGCACACAGCAGTTGTTTAATAAATGTTCACTGATCTGTTAGCTTAGGGACACTGTAGGCTTTGATTATTGGTGTAAGTAGTGGCACCTAGGCTGAAAAATGTCCCATAAATTTAAGCACATTACCATTCATGCATTCAACAAATATTTATTGAGCATCTTCCATATGCCAGGAACTGTTTTTGGGATTGAGACTACACAGCTTAGCACAGTGCCTGGAATATAGTAAGTATTGATAAATGCTTGCTGACTTCACACGTCTCAACAGAGACAAAACAAAAGCAATCTCTGGTTTTAGAGAGCTTACATAACCCTTGGGGAAACAGTTTATACACAGATAAACTACTGCTTTTAATAATGTTAGAAAACCCTATTTAAAGTAAAAGAAAAGTAAAATGATCCTCTTTATATAACTTTATAAGTTAACTGATCTTTCCTTCTATGGAAATGACTATTATTATTACTAGCTAGCTAGCATTTATATAGCATTTTTAAGGTTTGCAAAGTACTTTTGTACATGTTATTTTATCTTCACAATGCATCTGGAAGGGAGGTGCTATTATTACACCTATTTCACAGATGAGAAAACAAGCACAGACTGAGTAGCTTGCCCCTACAGTCACACAGCCATTAAATGTTTGAGTTTAGATTGGAACTCAGCTCTTGTCGATTCCAATTCCAGCACTCTCTGCACAATGCCTCAATTATTTGACACAAGGCTCTGCCTATGAAAGAGGAAGAAATTAATAAAATTTAAGGATATGTTGGCTTTTGGTTCAGGCCTCCATGTTCTGTGGCTCCAATTACCAAAAAAATGGTCATTTCAAAAACTCCCAGTGTAGTCTAGATCTATTTGTCCAACCAGACAATTCAATAGACACTTATTAAATGGCTACTCTGTGTGCGGTGCCGTGTCCGGTGCCAGAATTGGTCTGTGTTCTGGTTAAGGCTGATTTCTTTCATACACAAGGAAGGTGGGATGGTAATAGTTTATAAAAATGATTTCCTTGTGCTTTACTAGAGTCTGGTCAGTAAAGATTCCACAAAGCCTGTTTTTTTTTTTTTTTTCCTCCAAGATTTGTTCTGAAATATCAAGGAACTTGTCCAAATCCCAGTCTGGGGACTCTAAATCAGTTTTCTTAAGCTTTCCTTGACATTTTAAAGAGATGTGATATTTTAAGAAGACATGATCTTCCTATAATCACTGCGCTAGCCCAGGATGTATTTGTGCTCAGTAACTATTCTCCAGCTGTCACTAATGTGTCCCTCCCCTTTGAGGAAACTTTTGTGGTTATTCTCTCTTGGGTCCATAAGGTGTTTGGGGATGGATGAGAACAAGTCATGATGTCAGCGGGGCTTAGCCCCCAAAGTGGAAAATCCTGAATGGTTGTGCTTCTCTGGATATGGTATAGATAACTGGATAGGGACTAGACTTGTATTTCACCGAGATGAATAACTCTCAAATAAAGCAACTTTTAAACAACTTAAGTGGGTAACTCGTCTGCAACTTAGCTATAGAGGAAAGAGAGTATAATTGACTTAATTAAGATCATACAGTAATCATATATATACATATAAAAATATATATAAACACATATAAATATATACATATATGTATATATGTAACATATATTTGTCTATATATGTGTGTGTGTATGTGTGTATATATACACACATATTATCTGAGACTAGACTTCAAAACAATGTTCTTGGCTGGAACCACTATGCATATTCTAGCACAGGAAATATGTGCTGAATAAATGAATGAATGAATGACATGGATGGACCAGACTATGTCCCGGATGAGACAGCTACAATGGTATCTCCATCTTGGCACCTCAGAGTAATAGAAGGAATAACTACAGAGGTGGTGATTCCCTAAGTGCTATTGATTACAGATACAAAATATTAGGACTGGAAGCTGGGACTGGCCTTTTGAAGCCTTCTGAGTAAAACCAAATAAAAGGGAAATCCTCCTGCTTCACCTTGGTTGGTTGGGACTTTGTTTACATTGGTTTAGTGTTTCTTTGCAAGGCAACCAGCTCAAGTTATTCATCCTGGGGCCTTAAAAACCAGTGGCCTCCAACACTTTTCAGCATTTGAACCAAGAAACCATTTGCTTTCCAAAAATTAAGCCAGTATTTCCTCCAGCCATGACTTCTACCATCTGGCCAGAGATTTCTCTCCTTCCTGCTACCTTCTCATGTGGGCTGGCCCCACATTACAACTAATGATCTCCAGCTGCACCAGCTCCCGAAGGCCTTCGGCTGCCATTATGGTCCTACTTTCCCTTGCATGTATAATAATAAAAAGATTAGAAAATACAAGGGCTCCCTCCCTCTTTGATTGGACACCAGGAGCAATGTTCTTCTCTAGGGAATGGGGGTGCCCTTGTTCAGGATCCCTAATGGGAAGGAGTTGGACTATCCCAACGGAAAGAGTTTCAGGCCTGGGGACAGGTCTATTTCTCTAAGAAATGTAGTCTGTTCCTAGGGAGCACTGAATTTGCCTGTGGGCAGACCTGTTAAAAAAACAAAAAAATAAAAAACAAAAACTGGCAGTTTGCTTTTCTCTCAGTCAATTAGGAGTGGATTATGGCTTCAAGAGCTCGTCCTTATTATGTGTGGCATAAGAGCCCCTGGCTTCTGAGCACAACATCAATTTTCATTTGTGTCTTTGTTCTATTCTGATCTCATCAGTCTGGGCTGACAGAAGGATGTGCAGGAAATGGGATTTGTAACTCGAAAACTTATTTTCTATATAAATAAAGTTCCACCCAACTAGAATGTCTTATCATCCATTCATTTTCCCAGCTTTTCTCAAGGCAACTTTTAAATATGTAATATTCTTTTTCTCCCCAACATATTTTTATTTATTTTATTAAAAGTTTCCCAATTACATTTATCTTTAAAAATTTGGGATTTCAAATTCTCTCTATCCCTTCTACTCTTCCCCTCTCCTTGAGAAGGAAAATGATTTTATTTCAATTATGCAATATATATTTTTCTTGATACTGAACTTTTTTACATATAGCCACTTCTACTTACTTGGGTCCTAAGTGATCTATTAAAGGTTCTATTAGAATCCATTTCCTTCCTTTTAGCCTTCTCCACACTTCTCCTTCCCTCCTTCCCTCCTCACCCCACTTCTTCTAAGATTAGTGTGTGTGGTCTATGTTAAAAGAAGTAACCGAGTGATCAGGAAAGGGGTCTGGAAATGCTGATCATTTTTTGTTCTAGTCAAGCAGTATTAACTCCTTGGGTGGTCCTGAACAAAGCATACATTAACCTCACCTTTATTTCCCCCATCTGTATAATGGGATTGAAACATACCCACTGTATAAATGAATGGTACGTAGTGCTGCAAGAAGAAAAAATGCTCAGTGCAAAATATTTTAATTCCTAGTTGCTTTCTAGTAGCCTGATTAGCTTTGCAAAGCCCATCTGCCTGGATTAATGGATTAAGTGTGCAGAATCTATTATCTTCAAGGATGACATAGCTCTTCTGATGCTGATCTGTTTTCCCAAGCCAAAGAACCATAACACGCCAAGACAAAGCCCTGGAACCACATTAAAGAGAACATCTCTGAGCTTTAAGTGTCTGATGGGGTTTTGTTACTTCATTTTCTCAAGAGGAACATTTCAGCTGTTACCCCAAAAACTTAAGCCATGGAAGCTGATTTTCCAGCTAAGCTTTCAGAAAATGACCTCCTGAGAGATGAGTAACCTATGGGAGTGTGTGTTGCAATGAATAGTATAATATAATCACTAGATTTCACTGGCCACCACCCTGACCTACCCCTTTTGCAAAGAGTATCTCAGCAGTAAGTTACTCAGACTGTGGTGTGAGCCTGGATCCCATTCCTTCTTTCCTTCTCCCCCCTCTTCTCCCCAATCCCAATCTGGATATTCATAGCCCTCCTGGGCTCAGGAACAAGGACTAAAATGGAAAGTCAGTCGATCTTCCACTGAGGTCAACTTTATTCTTAGTAGCTTATGGAGACTGGACTAGTCTGTTAACAGAGGCTGCTGCAGCTTTAGCTGGCCCAGCTTGTTTTTAGTAAACAGACAGCTGCATGGTGTTAGGCTGCAGAGGGCTAACACTTTTTTCTTCAGCACCAAAGGGCTATTCCAGAGAAAAATATGTATTTATAATAATCTAGAAATTGGCTGCCAAAGGCCTGGCTCTTACGTATCCTTTCCAGCCCTTCCAGTGTCTCTGAAAACCGTAGCAAAAAGGGCTCTGCCTTTGATATATGAACCTCACTGTATCTGTGAATTGGCTGACATTGCTACCTTGCTTTTCAGCATTCCTCAAATTACTGTTTTCAGAAGTGACACTCTCAGAGTCTCAGTGCCGGACCTGTCTGCCTGCATTACTACTGGCAGTGACATTTAAAATAAAAATAAATAAAATAAAAGGATGATGATAATAATACCAAACTTGGCGTGCTCACAGCTATTTAGGATATGTGGAGAGTATTGGCAAATATTCCACTCACAGCCCATCTGTGATATTTATTAATGGAAAGGACCCAGATTTTAGAGATAAGAGGTGGAGCATTATTCCAAATCAAAGTCCATCTTTTCATACACTCAACTCTACCCATCCGGTGTAAAATTATATTGTTTTTTTTTTTTTTAATCTATTCTAAAGTTTAAAGATAGCTACAATTTTCTGCTTTTTGCTTAATACTAAACAAATTACTTAAGGTCAAAATTGAGGAAGGAGAGGGATAAGTGAGAAAGGAATACATTAAAACTAGGTAATTTCTACCCACTCAGTCTATATTCTAATAGGCCATAAGCTTCTTGAGGACAGGAATTGTCTGTTTGTTTTCACATCCCTAGAACAAGTGCCCAGAGAATTGTTGTTGCTGTTGAATTGTATTACTCTGTGAGACTCCATTTGCACAGTTAGCATGTGTTTAAAACTCAAGTAGATGAGTCTTTCTCCAGCTGCCTTTCCTGGAGAGAAATATATGATTAATAAATGTTGGATAGCTTGGTGGTGATTACTATATATAGCCTGGCTCCAATCTGTTGTTGCGGCCTAATTGTAAGTTACTGTCCCTCAAAGGCTCTATAATCCAATCAAAGTAACTTTTTTATTTTTCTTCACCCATGACACTGTCTCCCATCACTGTGCTAGCCCTGGCTTGCTGTTGTCCAGGTATTAAAATACTGCCTCTTCCCCTCTGCCTCTTAGAATCTCTACTTTGCTTCAATGCTCAGCACGGGAATTACCTTCTAGAGAAAGACTTTCCCGATTCCCCCTAGCTGCTGGTCTCTTCTCTCCTATAATTACAGGGTGTTTATTTTTCATATATTTTGTTTTTATGATGATATGTGCACTCTGTCCTCCATTAGAATGCAAAAATCCTGTTTCATTTTTGTCTTTCTATTTCCTGTACCTAGTGTAGTCCCTGGCATAGAGCAGGTGCATAATGAATGCCTGTTGATTGATTGCTTTGATGAACTGGACTATAGAATTTAGGGGGAAGGAGTGTGGAATTCAAATAGAAGCTGGCACAAGATGAGATGAAGCAGGACCTGAAGGGCAGCTAGCTGGCAAAACTGCTTGAACCTTCTGACTGATGAACAGGGCTCCAGGAGGAAACAGAATTAGTAGTCGAGGGGCACCAAATCATTGCTCTTTAAAATATGTGACAGGAGACTTGGTGCTTGGTGGCAAGAACCCAATCTACATCCCAATCCATGAGTGGCTACAAAATCTCTAGCAAGAGAATGGGAGAAATGCCAGCATATACTCATGCCAAAACTGGTCCTCCCTTCTAGGGCAAACTTCCTGGCTTTGAGGAAGTGGTTTCTACCTCAACACAATTAAACAGATCAACAAATAAGTGTCAGGGAATATCATCCTGAGATAACTCATCTTAGATAACTAGCACTTGATTCTTTAATTCATTTATTCATTCATTTATATAAGTTTATTCATATATTTAAAAGCATTGGTGAGTGCCTACTGTGTGCAAAATACAAATCTGGTTAGAATTTAAAATACAAGCAAAGGCTACATAAAAAAGAGGAAATCAGCTACTTCAGCTCCCCAGTTGGCTCAGTTGAGAAAATTGCTCGTGTAACTGTCAACATTTTATACACCATAAGCCTGGTTCTTATTATATAGTAATTCAATGAGAAATGAGGGTAGGGGAACAGGCTAGGACTACAATAAATAAATAGGAATAGCTGTTAGCTTGACATGTGCTCTGAAGACTGAAAAGAAAGACTAACAGATTGGATCGATGCAAGAATAGCTCCCATTTCCCAAGGCTTTGAGAGGAAGTCTTTTCTTGATTCCAGGTTTCATAAGAATACTATTTTCCCACAGATCTCTAACATACAATCTTGGGGAGATATTAGAGAAAGAATTAATAATGGTTAAATTCTACTTTGGAACCTATCCCTTACCCACCACTATCATAATAATTCATATATATATATATATATATATATATATATATATATATATATATATATATATATATATATATATATATGTATGTATATGGCTTAAAGAAACTTCTAATGAGAGATCCTTTCACCTCCCTGGTTATTTGTTCACTATCAGGCACTGATTAATTATTTGCTGAAGACAAGGGGCTGTGCTAAGTATGAAGGATAGTTTTGGGGAAGAGCAAGTAAATGGTTAGAAGGTATAAAAAGGTAAAAAGATACTTTCCCTGTCAAAAAATTTGCATTTTATAGGGGAGAAATTCAATGGAAAAATAAGACAAGAAATACAGTAAAAGGCAATATTCCCTGATTTCAAGAATTCAAAAATAGAAAAGTATTCAAGAAAGATATAGACAGTTTCTTTACAAATATGAGAAATTGTGGATATGGAATATTATATATACCATTCAATAATAGATTGATTGTTTAGTTTGATTAGATTGCTTTTTTCCTATTTAAAAAATGTCCTTTTTGTTTGTTGTTTCCTAGATAAAAGGAAAGGAAGGAATATGAAAAATGAAAGCAATGAAAATAAAATAAATCAAATTTTTTTTGGGGGGGAATAGCGATCCGATGTTAAGTAGGCATTTATCTATCTATCTATCTATTTATTTATTTATCTGTCTATTTATTTATTTATTTATTTTCCCTGAGGCTGGGGTTAAGTGACTTGCCCAGGGTCACACAGCTAGGAAGTGTTAAGTGTCTGAGATCAGATTTGAACTCAGGTCCTCCTGAATTCAAGGCTGGTGCTCTATCCACTGTGCACCTAGCTGCCCCCTAAGTAGGTATTTATATGGCTCCTCTGAGAAAACTCTTTTTTGGGAGAAAATGTCTATTTTACTTGCAATGTTTGTTTTTGCTAAAATTAATTATCACTAATTACAATATAGCAGGACTAATCTTATTAAGAGAATAGGAGAATCTCAAGGTTGGAAGAGTCTTCCATGATTAATTAATCCAATCCATACTTGACTGAGAATCTCTCCTACAATATCTCCAACAAGAAGTCCTCCAGCCTTTGACTTCCACTGAGGAGAAATCCACTCCTTCTTCTGATAGCTCATTTCATTTTTGGATATTTCTAATTGTCTTCTTAGGAGCTAGGATATGATTTCTTAAAAGGCAAAGGAAGTCATTCTCCACCCTTAAATTTTCTACATTACTTCATAGAAAAATGAGGATTTAAAATTTTTATTTAAAAAATTAAATGATTTTTGATAGCACTAATTATTAAGAAGTTTTTCTTTTTACACCAAGTCTTTGTGGTTTCCCCTTTTTGTCTCTTTTGGTGTTCTCTTGGGCTAAGCACAACAAGTCTTATTCCTTCAATACCTTAACCTTTCATATTCTTAAAGACAGCTAATTCAGTGATACCCACAAAAAAGAGAAACCTCTGACATTCAGAAGGAAATCACCATTTTCATTAGAATAAATTGGAGTAGACTTCAGAATCATCAAATCACCCTGACCTCCCAATTGAATCACTTATTACAATAATCCACTGTCACAAGATCCGAGTCCTCTGTTTGGAAAATAAACATCATGGGGTTGTCTCAACATTTCAGACACAGCTGGTGGCCTTTGTGAGAGTCGAGGAGTTTGAGTCTATATTTTTCCTTTGAGAAAATAAGGTGACAAATAGTAATCTGCATGGGTTTATCAAAAACAAATTATCCCAATCTAATAGGTTTTTTCTTGGATAGGATAACAAGCTTAGGAAACTGGAGTCAATTTAGTGTCTGCTTCCCTAAGAAAAATATGTGATCCAATTCTGCATAAGAAGGAAAGTAGGTTATTTCATTACACATTTCCATAATACATATGCGAGGTTTTACAGAGTGCTTCTTAGCTTCTATAACATCCCTTTGGAGGTAGCCAGAGCTTCATGACCTTTTAAAACAAGGAGTAGATAGAATTTTGATATTTAAAAGTATAAGGATCTGTAATTTCACCAGAAGGACAATCCTTCCACGGGTGCAGGTAACAATCTCTCTAATTTAATAATGTCTGAATTTGTGGTGACTGAAAAAAATAAGTTTGTTATTGTGCAGCTGTCCTGTTGGTGAGTCTTTCCAAACTGAGCTGATCATCAGAAAAGATACAGAACTCAGCCTGGACCCAGTACGAAGAATTATCAGACATAAATCTCATCACTCATGACAAGTTAAAACGCCAAGCATTATTGTTAATAACTGAGAATTAGACTGCCAAACTATCAAAATTTCTCCACAAGTACCACTTTGAGAAAATATCTCTACAGATTACCAATTGCCTTCCTTCATTATTTTTGAAACTAAAGATTTGTTGAAGTTCCCAGACATTTAATATCCCATATAGTCTGGCACAGTCATCCGGGGAGCCAACAAATGATCCATAGGTTCAGTTCAAAAGCTTAACCTTCACAGAAGATGAAGATCCCCGGGACTGGTATCTCTTGAAGTACAATGTTGTGGTGTTCTGGCTTTGAATAGCTTATAGTAAATTGTTTAGTGCTTCAACAGTGTTCACTGATGGGTGACCTTGACTCAGTTCCAAGGTGAATGAAATGCGTACCACTTTGAGAAAAGGGCCAGAACTCATCAGATAAGTAATTGGGAAAGTTGTTCATTTTGGCAGTACATGGATTACTAGAAGAGACAGAAAAGGATGATTCAGGGTATGTAAGAATGTGTGTGTGTGTGTGTGTGTGTGTGTGTGTGTGTGTGTGTGTGTGTGTTTGTGTGTGTGTGTGTGTGTGTGTGTGAGAGAGAGAGAGAGAGAGAGAGAGAGAGAGAGAGAGAGAGAGAGAGAGAGAGAGAGAGAGAGAGAGAGAGAAACACAGACAGAGACATGGGCAATGAGACAGACAGAGAGAGACTGTCTAGATGTGAGTGAGAAGAAGTATGCTACAGGGCTAGTTTGGGGGTTAAGAAAGCAGGAAGGGACTCAAGCCTTCTCCTTGAGATATATTATCTGTGTGACCTTGATTAGTAAAAATAAAATATAAGTTACAGTTAAAGTAGCAATCTGCATATATGGAAGGAATCCCCATGCTGGGAGTTTCCTTATTGTTTAGTCATGTTTCTGACTCTCCATGACCCCATTTTGAGTTTTCTTGATAAAGTTACTGAAATAATTTGCCATTTTCTCCTCTAGGTCATTTTACAGATAAGGAAACTGAGGCAAACAGGGCAAAGTGATTTGTCCAGGGTCACCTAGCTAGTAAGTGTCTGAGGCCACATTTGAACTCAGAAAGATGAGTCTCTCTCTATCCATGCTCCATCCACTGTGTCACCTAGCTGTAGAGAGCACAGAGAATTTCCTACACTGATGAAATTACCAGTCCCAACGGATAGGAAGGAGGTTTATGTATTTATACATCTTCCTGTCTCTGTTTTTCCCTCAAAATATATGAAAGACATGGGGAGAACTGGGGATGGGGATAGTGGAGAAGATGGGAGTAGGAATAAGAAAGAAGCAATATGGCACAGGGGACAGAGAGCTGTTTTGTCTGGAAGACCAGGGTTCATATTCTGCTTCTAATACATAGTTAGGCTAAGTAACTTTGAGCTGGTCACTCAGTCTCTCCATCCTTAGTCCTTAACACAAGTTAGAGAAGTACTGAACTCCATTGGATAAGGAGTTTCGTTATTGAGAGTTCCTTATATTAATAAAATCATAGGTCTAGTATATGTATGTGTGTGCATATAAACACACATATACATAAATATATAAATACATGGTCTATATAATATGCACACATATACATATATGTACAATATACATATACACACATGTGTATATTATATACATACATATTTATATATACATATATTCCCATTAAGTTATATTGTACATATACACTTACATATTAACTATATATTATAGAATATATTGCACACTAAGGGTATTTCTTTTCTGCCATCACATATGTGGACACACATGTATCTTATATACTCATAAATACAGTATACACTAATGTAGTCATTTATCTATCTCATAATATATATATCACATACTTGCATATATATGTATATCCACATATATGATATCAGGAAAGAAAGGTGTATGTATATGTGTATCAGAAAAAAAAGTCCTTGGTGAGAATATTGAGGAATTCCACTTATTGTTCTAAAACAGACAAACTAAAACCAGATGACCACTAGCAAAAGAGGGGAAAAAGAAGTATAACATACAGATTAGAATATACTGAAAACAAATTGTTGGAGAACAATTTCATGGAAATTTGGATACAAAGGAATAGGAGGCTCACGTGGCTTAAATATATTTTTGTGCCAAAAAATAACAACAGAGATTTTGAGACTATCATATGATTTACAAATAAATTAAAAAGACACCTTGAAAATTAAAAAAGGAAATTCCTAGTCCCATGTTTTATTTATTAAAAGTTACTTGTTGATTCTAAGAAAGGAACTGTGCACCTAATTTACTTCTTATAACAAGAGCAGTTCTCCACTGCTCCTTGTCTTTTCTCCCCCATCCCACACCTTGTGTTGATTGTGAAGACAAATAAATAACATGTTAACAATAAATAACATATGTTGACCAGGATTTTAAAAAAATAACAAAAGGAAAACAGGCAGAACAAGGCCAAAAGAAAAGGGAGGTGGGGCAGGGAGAGAGGGAGGGGAAAATGAGAGCAGCCGCAAGAAAAATAAAGTTTGCAGAAGCAACTCAAGCCAGAATTTTACTCTCAAATGCTTTATTGGCACCTCCGGGATTCTGAGGGTAGAAGAGATGCTACATTATGGCCAGCGGTTTGTTTTTTAGGATGGAGCCCTCCCCTTCCACACATATCCTTTCTGCATAAAGATGAAATAGCAGTGGGGGATGTGTACTGGTTAAAACCTTGCATGCAAGTGCTGTATTTAAAATCCTGGTGCATGTTTCCCTCCCTCTCTCTGCCTCTCTTTATCTTTTTGTGTTTCCCTGTCTTTTTGTGTCTCTCTTGTCTGTCTTTCTGACTTTATCTTGCTCTGTCTGTCTCTGTCTCTCTCTCTGTCTCTGTCTCTCTCTCTCTGTCTCTCTGTCTCTGTCTCTGTCTCTCTCTCTCTCTCTCTCTCTCTCTCTCTCTCTCTCTCACACACACACACACACACACACACACACACACATACACACACACACACACACACACACACACTTTTCTACATGGAAACCAGAAGTGCCATGTACTGTTAGACAGAAATCGATAACAAAGTTGGGGATTTTTGTGCACCCTCATCTCTTCACCCTCCTTTCACATTCAGTTCATGCCCATTTTCTTTATTCCACATTTAGGTTTTCATGGGGTACTATGGTTGGAATCTTAAGAACAAAATATTCAATGCCCATTATATGATGGGGATCTCACACAACACAGAAGGTAAGATGAGGAACCCTGCCTAAGGAAGGTTAAATTGGACAAACCATGGAGCTTAAAAAAAACCTACCTATAAGGAATGGGAATCAGCCATTGTTGTGTACATTTTGGGATCATAATGATTAAACTCAAAAAGCAAGGTATAGATTCTTCACCATTTTTATGTCATGGATCCCTTTAGCAGTTTGATGAAAATTATGCATCCCTTCTCAGGGTAGTTTTAAGATGAACAACAACAACAACAGAAAGGACCTGGGATTTTATACAGGCTGTCTCAAAAGTCTTAGTGTAGTTTTAAGCTTAAAAGCTTGTATATAATAGTTGGCATTTATATACCACTTTAAGGTCTGCAAAATACTTTACATATGTTATTTCACTTGATCTTCACAACAACCCTGTGTGGTTGACATTATTTTTTTTCCATTTTACAGGTGAGAAAATTGAGACAAGGAGACTCATTATAATTCAGAGGCACAATGTAAACCTCAGAATTTCCTAACTTGATGTCCAGTATTTTATCCATTATGCCACCTCGTTGTCTTTGTCGAAACATTTATCAACACACACACACACACACACACACACACACACACACACACACACACACAGTAAAAGATCCTAAGTTATATTTCAATTCAGTAAATTGTGCAAAAACTTATTAGTATCTGAATAAGCCCTGTGTTAGGAAATGATGACAAAAGTTTGGATAATATAGTCCTTGTTCTTTTTACAGTTTAGGAGATTAATATAATTCTAAGTAATTATAATATTCAACAATACATGAAGGCATTAGAGAAATCTAAACAAAATAAGGAAATGAGGAAATGGGCCATTATTGACTGGGAGACAAGGGCAAACTTCAGGGGACAAAGAGGAATGGAAGGACATTTCAGAAATAGAGAATAAGCAGTTTAATCAAAGGTTAATAATAATTCTAAGTTTGATTAAATAATCTATAGTGGTAGAAATAAGTTAAGTGAAAGAAGAATTGTTCAAAGTGAGCTCACACTGGATGAAAATAAGCACTTTTCAGCCTAGACATTTCAAAGCAAATGAAGCAAAAACTGGAAGAAGCCATCCAAAAATTCCAGTTTAAGGACCGTGGATGCTTAGGGGACTCTCATTAGTGGAATGAGAAAAGGAAGGGGTTTGGGAGACAGGGCAGAGAGCAGATGAATTTCTCCAGAGAACAGAAGATATGCAGCAGAATAAGAAAAGAGAAGGCTAGAAAGGGAATTATAGAGGGCTCTGAGTCGGATTGTGGAAGGCCTTGAATGATAGACAAAAGAATCTGGATTTTATTTCAGAACACTGGAGTAACATGAATGGATTGATGCATAAACAAGAGCACTATTTCTTTCACTGTCAAATTATAAAGAGCAATAAATACAAGGTCTTAGAATTACAGGATGTTAGAGTCTTATAATCCTAGTAAATACTAAAACTTCCTAAATTTATTGATGGGAAAATTGAGACTTAGAAAAGTAAAATAATCTGCTCAAGTTTGTGCAGATAATTATTTAGTGGCACAGCTGAACCTCAAAGCCAAGTCTTTTGACATATAGTCCAGAAATGTTTTCTATTCTATCCCATTTAGCTGTCTTAAGCAGGTTTTTATGAAGATCCTTGCTTTAAAAAAAAAAGGAAAAAAGTGGGGGGGAAAGATCTTTCAAGAAGATCACTTAGCAAGGGATTTAGAGGCAGAACCTTTGTATACAAGGAGAAGCATTCTCTTAGAAGCAAGAAAACAAATGATCTATGCTTGAAGAAAGTAAATTAAGATAGTGGGATGAAATGATAATAGAGAGAGATTTGGACTAGCAAGAGTCTTGAAGAGAAAGATAAGCTTGACTAAAAATCTATACTGATAAAAATGAGCTAAGCAGAAGCAGGAGAATTGTTCAAGACGCAGTCACTGGATGGAATCTGGAAGACCTGTGTTCAACGGTGGCCCTAGACACTTTCTAGCTGTGTGATCCTGGGCAAGAAACTAAGATCTGTTTGCCAAAGTTCCTCACCTGTAAAATGAGCTGGAGAAAGAAATGGGAGGCCACTGTAGTATCCCCAAAAGGGATCAAGAAGTACTGGACATAACTGAAAAATGACTAAACATAATAAGTAATGACTAAAACATAATAAATAAATATACCTTCTATAGAAAGAACTGTTTATTTCTTGAACATATACATGTATTTTCCAAATATTCATAGATCCTATTGTGATTCTACAAATTTACTTAAAAGATGCCACAAATTCATTGAAAAGTATTACTGAATTGAATAGCCTTTTCCATAATTTTTTCTTAATTTGCTTTCACATTGATTGGGAACTTCAAAACTTTTTGACATTAAAAATGTATGCTCAAAGCTCAAAAAGATTGAGGTCCGGAGCAGCTAGGTGGCACAGTAGAGCCACAGAGCACAAGCCCTGAAGTCAGGAGGACCCGAGTTCAAATATGACCTCAGACACTTAACACTTCCTAGCTGTGTGACCCTGAGCAAGTCACTTAACCCCCATTGTCTCAGCCTCCCCCCCCCAAAAAAAAAAAGATTGAGGTCCATTAGCTAGAATTAAAGTCAGAGTTCAAAGGGCAACATGGAGTCATAGGGTATGAAATCAAGACTTGTGTAAAAGGGCAAATTGCTTATTTCCCTGGACTTTATCTGTAAAATATAAATTTGGACTATATGCTTTCTAAGGCTGCTTCTTACTCTGGATCTAGGATCTGAAGAGGCTGTTGGTGCTGGTTCTTGTTTTATTCATGTAGAAATTCAAGGGGGAGACCATACCAACTCTAGGGAGGCAATCAACTCTAAAAAGTCAAGGCCTGATCCATTATGGGTTTCCTAGGAGTTCATATTCCTCTAGGCCTGGCCCTAGTTCCCCAAGGCTCCTAATCCATACTAATTATAGATGGTAGCTATTGCTTAATTTTCCTTCTCCAAAATTGCAGTGGTTCTTCTGCTGATAATGCAATACTTTTTGAGTAATTACTTTGAAGTTAAAAAAATGCAGGATTGTTTGTGTTTTGAGCTGTCAAAACCGGGCTGCTTTTGATCCCAAATATTGTGTCTATAACAGTTTATTGTGGGAAAGTCTAGAAGCAGTTTGATAGCATACTCTGCAGAATCTTCAGCAATGCAGGATTTGGAGGAAACAGACTGAACCACTCAATAACTGAACCTCGTGAAGCTTCGGGGTGCTATCTGCAACAAGAACAAGGACGAATAAACAGACCCAGGTCTTGTTGACATCATTTCCTGTGCAATTCACTTTCAAAGGGATTATGACCAGGAAAAGGCAGCATAACTATAATTATATTTGGGTTTCATAATCAATCTCCCATGATACTTAAAAGAGCAAGTGTAATTACTTTGAATCTCTTGAAGAAAAGGTTAAATATGAAGATATTAGCTGAAAAGAATATGGGATTCTAGTTTGACTAGTTCATGATCTCTATTTTATGGTGTCATCCTGTCTATCTAATTCATGTACCCATATTCTCCTTATCTTGGTTTATGGTGTGAGAGCTTGAGTTATGTCTACTTTGTGCTCTATTATTTTCCACCTTTCCAGGAAGTTTTTGTCAAATAATGAGTTCCTATCATAATCCTCTATTTTAGAAACGCTATTATATATATATATATATACATATATATATATACATATATATATGTATATATATATATATATATTCCTCTATATTAGAAACTGTTTCTTTCTCTGATAAATTAGTTACAAACAGGAACTATTTAGATTTATCTGTCATCCCCGCCCTTTTTTCTTGTTTTTACAAGAAAAATCCATGTACACTACCTAACAATCTGTCGTTTTCACTAGTCTGATCTGATGCTCCAGAAAATTTGTTAATTCTGTACACCCTCTACAACCATTTTCCCTGAGTTTTCTGGGATCTTTTGATTGAAGGTGCTTTGTCAGGCAAAGTGTTATCACTCCCCCCAGGCTAGTGGTGAGTCAGAGCTAATTTGTCATTCCACAGAGGTAAACCAAGCTCCCTCCTGGGAAACGAGCTTGCTTGTCCAAGTAAAATAAAGGATAGATGCTGGGTGTCAGCTGGAAATGGAGTTTTCAGGCTAACTGATCCCATTCAGGGAATACTTGGCATCCAGTGTTCCCTAGTCTTGGCATTCTTAAGGGTCAACTCAATGAATCACAATTCCAAAGAGCTGTTTAATTTGCCCTAACTCACCAAAGAAGCTACTTTTAGAATAAGACAAACACATAGACCAGGTTATTACCTAGCAGAGTCATGAGCCATATTCATTACCATCTTTAGAATTGGCGCTTCCAACTGACAACAGAGCTTGGGTTGGGCCAGCTTCCAGTAGGTCCCTTAAGCCATCATTCATCAATGCAATGTTTGGAAGTCAATGTGTAGGTGGAGAGATTCTTGGGCCACCACTTTTCCAGCATGGAAGTGAGTCAATCTTATGAATGAAAATGAAAAATGACTTAATATTATCAAGGTTTCCAGATTCAGTTTCCATGTTATACCCTTATGCAGTAGAATGTAAGCTCCTGGAGGGCAGGAACTGGGTTTTTGTTTTTTCTTTTTTCTTTAGAACCCCAGCACCTAACAAACACCAAACCTAACACCAAACACTGAGGAGCTTGACAAATACTTAGAGATGTCATAGGGTTCTCCTTGCTGAACATCTCCCCATCCAAGAGTGAATCATGATATGGGAATCATCTCATTAAATTTTTTTAAAATTCAAATTCAGATCTATAGGTTAAGATAGAATTTATATTCCATCTATTTTATTTTATGTAATATTTATTTATATATTATATGTACAATATGTATTTGTGTTTTATATATTATAATAATATAATATAATTATAACATATGATAATCACCTCCCACTATAAATTCAATCCTAAATCACCATTATGCAGAGATTTGAGCCCCACAAGCTTTTGTGGCTTCAACACCACTCTGTTTTATAGTTCTTTCTTATTCAAGAGAATAATTCATTATATGTTGTCTAGTAGAGAGGTTTATTTTAAAATGTATGAGAAACAAGATACTGGGTTTTATTCATTTTAGTACCAATTTGTTAAGATAACAAAAAGAGGCTACCTTTAATATAAGGATACAAAATGTTTTCCAAGCAAGCTTTCTTAGATGGTGAATTAAATAGATTAGGAACTTAATTATCTAAGATAAAGACAGGTAGATAGATGGTACAGTGCAGATGAGGGCAGCTTGGGGGTGCAGGGGATAGACTGCCAGCTCTATAGTCAGAGATGCTCAACTTCATGAATTCAAATCTGGTCTCAGACACTTATTACCTGGGTAACCCTAAGCAAGTCACTATTTGCCTCAGTTTATTCATCTGTAAAATAATCTGGAGAAGGAAATGTCAAAACACTCCAATATCTTTGCCAAGAAAATCACAGATGGGATCAACAAGAGTTAAATACACCAATAAAGATGGTGCAGTGGATAGAGTGCTAAAGAAAACCTGAATTCATATCTTGGTTCATGTAAGCAGGGCGAATGACTTAACTTCCCTCTGTTTCATTACCCATGAAAAGGAAATAAACATAGTGTTTAATTCACAGATGAAAATAAAATGAGATTATATTTGTAAAGTGCTTTGCAAATCTTCAAGCACTATCCGAATACTAACTATTATTATTGAAAGACTTGGTCCATATGTAAAGCACAATTTAGAATAAGCCCTCAAGCCTCCCGGACCCTGGCCATATAGCTTTCTAGTTCTAGAAGCTTTGTCCCTCCCAACTAATCCAAATTCTACTCATCTTTCAAGACCTAGATCCCACTTGCCCTGGGAAAACTCCACAATTCTCCCAGGCAGAAATGGCCTTTCCTTTTTTTTTTCCAAACAAGAGGAAACACCCTCTTATGCATTTATCAAATGTAGCATGCTTAATAGTAGGAAAGACCCCAGATTTGAAGTCAGAAAAATCTTGTTTCAAGTCCTGGTTTAGCTAGCTAGAAAACAACTAAGTAATAATGCTTTTGAGTCTCAATTTCCCTGTCTGTGACACTGGAATAATGATGTTCATATGTTACTCCCCAGGCATAAGGAATGATTTTTCTACACACCAAAAATTGCTCTGTAAAGGTGAGTTATTGTTATTTCTGTTCTTCCAGGAAATGCGTCTTCATCAATGTGGGCTCTCATTCCATTAATGGGAATGGCAACCCTAGATGCCTTAGTAAATGGTTTTTTTGTGAGCTGTTATGGCAGAAATATTTTTCAACTAACAGTGAATCTGGGGATGAGTCTCCCAACTAAGCTGGGGCTTTGACAAGAGACAGACTATCTATCAGCCGTATTTAAAGGCTTCTCAGTCTCTTGGAGCTTGCCAGAATTTGTACATAAGCTTTGAGAAACAAGGATTCTCAATGAGGCATGGGAAGGAGGGATCCAGCACACATTTCTTTGCTTCAGTTGGTTTGGAATGTCACTGCTAAAACAAACTTATGTTTCCCTACACTTGCCCATTTGGCAATCTTCTCCCACCCCATTCAAGTTCTTTTGATTAGGATTAATCATATCTTTTTTAAGAATTAATGTTACTTGTGTGTAGCCCAAGGAGAGTTATACACAAGGAGAGGTGGGAACAATGTCTCTTCCTCACCTCTGCCTCTTAGAATTCCCAGTTGACTTCAGAGTTTAGCTCAAAAGCCTCCTACGTGAGATCTTCCCTGATTCTCCCAGTTCTAGTGCCTCTCCTATCCCCAATTACCTCCCATTTAAATTGTATATAGTATACATAAATACTTTATATAAGTATAAATAGTATACATACAGTTAAAGGAGAACATGTTGCTTCCACTGATAGAATGTAACTTCCGCAAGCAACAAGATGATACAATGAAAAGAGTTCAAGACCCAGAGTCACTAAGACTCATCTTCCTGAGTTCAAGTCTGGTCTCAGATACTCACTAACTGTGTGATTCTAGGTAAGTCACTTAACTTTCCTCATCTGTAAAATGAGCTAGAGAAGAAAATGGAAAACCTCTACGATATCTCTGCCAAGAAAACCCCAAATGGGGTCACAAAGGATTGGATCGAATGGAAACGACTAAAAAACAAATTCATGTGGAATGTTAAATTTTAAAACTTCTAAATTAAGTCCTCTTTGTAATCTCTTCTCCTAACCTATCCAGAACCCTAATTCATATTTGGTTTACTAAGAGGCATATTTAATTTTACTCTTTATAATTAAAGACTAATATAAATATATGTAATATACATAATATAAAAATAACTAATCTATATCATATCATATTCATTCATGTTCCAAGTATGAATGCACTCCTCTGTTCCTTCTAATTTTTAGAATGCTTTCAGTAAAGTTTTATATACATGATATTATTTAATTCTATAAGATAGATATCATACATGGGCATTCTTTCCACTGTTTCAGTGAGGAATTCGGTGGGCTGAGGGTCACAGAACACATAATAGTTGGAAGCAGGATTTGAATCCAGACAGATCTCTCCAGGGATTTTTTCCCCTACTACTCTACACTGACTCTGTCCTGCTGTTATTAACATTTTAATGGATTGTCTGTAAAACACGGCACTGTTCTAGCAAAAATATTTGGAGAGGTTTTGGAACTCTCTACTTAAAACATTCCTTTGCAAGGAAATTTAGTGGCATAAAGGCAAAAGGGGAGTGGGTTTCTATAAGAATCAACTGCAAAACAAGGGGAAAATGGCTATTGTAAGATCCTAATTAGAGAGAGCACTATTTCAGTCCATGCTCAAGAGTTCCGATTCTTTTGCCATATGTTCAGCTAATATAATTCAAACTGTGATTTTTTAGACATAGTGTGAAATACCAAAGGCCTGAAAGATGAATTATTTAAAAAATCTTTGTATTAGTCACACACTTGAGTACATCTTGAGATGTACTCCCAGAGGAAATGTACACCCCAAAGGGGGTGGGGTGGGAGGTGGCAGCCAGTGCAAGCTGGGGGGAAAGGAAAGGGAGAGAAACGGTTCATGTAAGTACGAAGAAAACATCAGAGCCTCTAAGGGAAGATGATTACTAAATGGAGACAGACAACTATAAAGTCGACATTTTCAGGCAAATTTCCATTAATCTGTTTTTACCAAAAATCTCAGCTTAGAATGTCACTTCTTGACATGAAATGTCTTAACCACAAAATAGCATTTTAAAGAACAAATCCCTCAAAGTGAGCTACCAGCTATTCCAAAAGAATTGTCTACAGACAAGTAATTGAAAAGAAATATAGTAAATAAAAACATTTTAAGAGGATCCTCTGGAAAGTAGTGGAGCAGCAAATCAGAATTACATTTGGAAATCTAAAAACAAATCAGTATATAAAGTTGATTTTCCCTTTTTGGGTCCAATGCCACTTAAAGAAGGGAAAAGTCACACAGAAGTACTAGGTAGATAGTGCCATATTTTAATTTGTTGAAATGGCCTGGGAGTAGCAAGAAAGGATCCTTTCTTTCAGAAAGAAACCTCATGTAGTTAGGGTTGGAATATTGAAGTGGTTCTGGCATCCCTAACCCTGATTCCCCAGGAAAACAACAGCAATCCTTTAGAAAGGATGCTCTCGGTGAGACTCGTGCATATGGGTCATTTGTCTTGCATCTAAAAATTAGAACAAGCTACTAATCAACACTTGTTAATTTGAAACAAAAAGAATTCTCTCTTTCATTGAAAGCAGATTGCTCTGAAGGAAAAAAAAAAAGGCTACCCTCTCCAAGGTCATATGCTCTGAGCTTTGGCAGAGTTCAAAAAAAACCTTTAGTCCAACTTGCTTATGTTCAGCTGTGTTTACTTAGACTTAACTTGACAAAGTCTGCCTCTGATTATACATAGCAGTCATCTGCCCACAGATAAATAGATATTACACAAACTTTTGGAGGGAGTGACATTTGGCTACCATAATTTTTGGAATAATTTACTATGCACCCTCAACTTAAGACACCGAAATGATTCATAAGATGTTTTTTGAGATCCAAACATAAATATTTCCATTTAGCCGAGTGAGCAGTGTTTATGACCTTTATGGATCTGGGGTGATTTACCAACAAATAAATGGTGTTTGGGTCTTGAGTTATAATAGATAGTTAAAGGACAGTATTTTTTTTAGCCTTTTCAGTCACCTGCAAGACCATCAAAGTTTCAAGGAATTTTTGTTTGAAAAAAAGTCATGTAAAGAATTAAATTTCCATTGATTTTAGAAGTCTCCAGAAAAAACAAAAACAAAAAATGACCATATAAGAAGAGTTAACTCAATTATTTCCAGAGACCACATCTCTGAGTGATGTTTACTCCATCAGTAGAAAGCAAGAGCTCGGGATTTGGCCTTGATGGCTTCAACATTAAGAATACGAATTTTCACTTTGGAGTTTGGGGAACCACTCTGGCTAGAATGGGGCTGTGCCTGATTTCCTGAGAGTCATTTCAAGCCTATTCTGGTTACATGCTCTGTCTGCAACTCTGGACCATGGAGGCAAAACGAAGTCAGTTTGCTGTTTGTTCTGGAAGTATTATATTCCTTCTTCTCCTCTCGGTTACTCATTTGAATTTATAAATCTGGGACTCCTGTATGTAAAAGTGCCCTCTCATTGAAACAACCATCTTCCCTTTGCTGCCTCCTGGGCTTTATTACTGAATTAGCTTAGGAACCAACCCTTTGAGTTGGGATGGTGGTTTGTCATGGGAGCCACGATGTCTCTCGGTGCCAGATTTCTTTGTTAGTTCTGGCTGTGTCTTTAAGCTGGTTAGTTATTTCTGACTGATTCATATAATGCTTTCTATTTTGGCTTTTATTGTAGTTCATTAGATGCGTTGTGATAGGCTCACTCTTAGGCAGGCTCATTCCAGCCAAAAGATGGCTGATGATTGAAGCATCTTCAATTTGGCCAAAGCCAGCTAACTAGTTAGTCATATACCTATTTTCTTTTTCTGAGCAATTCCATTTTAAACATTTATCTAGATAGGGCTGCTCACCATAGAAGGGAGGGAAAAAAAAATGCATCTTTTGGCACATTGGGCCATCAGTTGTTTCCTCTCATTATGGTTTGAATCACCAAGAAGACTTTTTTTTTTTTAATGGAATGCATTTTCAAACGTGTGTGGCTGTAAGGTCAACAAACAGATTCATACCATGTGGAAGAGCCCAGTGCATTCTCCTCTTTCTACTAGTCTTTACAGAGAAAATGCATTAAGGCCTCATTAATTTTTGATGCAAAACTGCATCCACAGTCATTCCAGCAGAAGCAAATTCCTCTGAATCTAAGCACAGTCAAGGAAACTGGATCCAGGAAAAATGAGGCGGCCCAGAAAACTCATCAGCAGCCTAGCCACATGACAGAGCCAGAGGCATCTCCAAAGCCACTGATCCAGCTGCCCGCCAAATAGAGTAATGCTGCTGCTGCTAGAAAAAAAAAAAAAATACCTTTCACAGCTTGATCCCAAAGCCCTGTAGCTGCCATGCAAATGGGGAAAAGAAGCAGACCCATGGGACAGGCCAGATTGCTAGTAGCTCCCCCCAACCCTTACCAGTAATTCTATTTTTCAAGTAAAAAGGTTGCACTTTTCATTAAAACCGTGCCTATTCTGACCAAAATGATGAACAACCTTGGTCAGGATGAATCAATTTAAAGCAAAGAAAAATTAGATTGAGCTTCTCTGACGAGATGGAGTCAATCCCAACCATCCCTCTCTGGATACAAAAGTAGCCAGGTATTTTACATCTAGAATATGATTCGGTATGACGAGGGTTAAGGAAGATGGAAAATAATATATCGTTGTGAGCTATTCTGTGAAACACGGAATTTCACTTGGGAAAATGAAAGTTAGTAGTGCATGATTGACCCTTGGGAAATTTTTGGGATTGGTTTCTAGAGTTCTGACTCAAACGCATATGGACTTCTCAACTCTAACACACAGGAAAAAAAAAAGGAGGGGTGACATGGTAGGGTAGGGAGGGTAGGTGGAATTTCCTAACAAAAGATTCTTGAAAGATTTCCTCTTTTTTTTTGGTCTCACTTTTCCCAGAACTGAAGCAGCTTGGAACAGCCCATTAGTAGTACTCTCTTCTAGCTCCAATCAGGAAGTGCTAAGGTACACAAAACATTTTTTTCATTTCATTTCTTATAAGAAAGCAACCAACGTTTTCCCCAGGCTTCCAAAAAAGGTTCAGGATTTGGAGTATGTTTTGGGTAAATATCACTCAGGTGGTGGATGTTGTTTTTCCCCCAAAAGTAACTCATTCAGCCCTAACAGCCCTCCTTCTCCCCCCCTCAAAAAAACAAACAAACAAACAAACAAAACAAAACAAAACAAAATAAAAAAACACTTTACCCTCCAAAGCAGTAAAAAGCCCCCTGAATTAGGGATCTAGAGACTTGGATTCTTGTTTGATTCTACCACTAATTAGGTTGGAAAAGTCACTTAACTGTCACCAATTTCCTTCCATAATAAGAAAGGATTGGATCAGCTGATATATATATAAGGTCTCTTCTAACTAAGATTTGGGAGAGATTTCTTAGATCCATAGAAAAGAGGTTCTTAACCTTTTTGTGTCATGTGAATGCTGTGGATCCCTTCTCAGAGTAATGTTTTTAAACACAGGAAATAAATTATACAGTATTGCAAAGGAATTGAATTACTTTTAAATGCAATTATCAAAATATTAAAATAAAAAAAGCCCTCAACCCCAACAACAATTCATGGACTCCTTACTCCAGGAAAAAAAAAATAGCCATTTTAACATGCTGAAAAAGTTCTGTAGTAAAAGAGGTGATGTTGTTCACTAACTCTGATAGGAAAACAGGTGTTGTAGGCAATTTGTTTGAACCCTCTGCTCTAGGTCTGCTCTGCCTTCATGTTCCACAAGCCCTGAGTAGGATGAGGTAGACATGTATACAAGCAATTTTAGTAATTGCCCACAACACCCCTGAGGGGTCAGAACCAGATTAAAATGTAACTGGGAAATATTGAACAAAATAAATAAAAATAAAATAAAACATAATGTTAATTTGTGGTCTTTTACATCAATATGCCATCTTCTGGGATCCTTATAATAGAAAAGGTTTAGTGGTATGATATGAAGAACACACAAAATTCTTTCCACCCAAATGTGTCTTCTTAGCCTGTTACAGTGACTCAGATTTCTTGAGTCATTTCTTTGGCTTGAAGGACTGGGTTTACAGAAGAACCCTTATTAAAATGGGCCTATATGTCCCCCATTAAAGTCCTCCTCAGATTACAGATTTGAATCTTTAGCAAAGGTTACAAGTACAGGGCCAAAAATGGACTTTGTGCCTATGACTCAAGGAGTAGTATGGTGAAATTCCAAGGCCAAATGCAAGAGCAACCACATAAAGGATGTTTTCAGTCCCAGCAACCCATAAAGAGGAGGAAGGGGCTGTGACCTGCCCTACTGGAGAGTATATCACACTAATGAAATCAGAGATCCTGAAATATGGGGCTAGCATGTCAATGGGAATAGGGAAATTTGATATGGAAGCCCTTATGAGCCAGGTCTCATATATCTGAGTGGCTGAGAATTAGCTCCTGAAGAAAGTAGAAAAAAGGGCTCTGAGGCATTAAGTGGAGCAATCTAAAGTCAGAAGGACTATGTGAGATCCTGGGCAAGTCACTTAATCCCAACTGCCAGAAAAAAAAGGAATGGGTTTCTGACTGACTATGGGAACAAAGGAAAACAGTGGGTAGGAAGAGCAGACCCAGGAAGAGCACTCAAGTGGGAGATCCTGCCCAATTGGGAGGCACACGAAGGCAACTGATGCTAGGAAGAGGAAGAAAGGAAAAAAAAAAAGACCAACTTCACCTGCTTTACAGTTTTGCCCGGGGCCAGTCATGATTGCAGGCCACTATTTCCTTGTTTCTATAGCATTTCCTTCCCACAAAACTTCTCTTTCATTGGTGGCAGGTATAGGAAAAGTCTACAGCATTCTGCAAAATCTACTTAGGAAGTTTTAAATTACCAAAAATAAAATAACAAAATAAAAATAAAATTGAAATACCTCTCCAACTACCCTGAATACCCCACAAATTAGGCCATTTGCATTTTCAGGAAAAACTTAGTTTAAAAAATATGTTTTTCCACCTAAATGAAAGTTTATGTCCTATACACAAAAATCATTCTGTTTGAAAGCATGGAGTGATTCATGTTCTATACATAAGGTCTCCCAAAGAGAATTAAAAGTGAAAGTTATTTAGAAATCAGTACTTCTCTACTTTAGGGTACCAAAATGTAGGTCAAACCAGTGTAAGTAAGCACCCCAAAAGTGGGAAGCCTGGTGATATTGGGAAAAGCTGCTCTCCATTGCCTTCCCAGATAATTTTATTATTTCTTTCCTTGAAAAAGGCCGAGAAAATTTTCCATAAGACCCTAGCACTCTCTACCTCTTCTCCTGAGCATTTGGAGACGGAGGAAGAAGGAAAGGAAGTGTGGTTGAAAGGTAAGAGTGATGTAGTAGGAGCCAGTTCAGAGTTTAGGCCTTCCTCTGACAACAACAGACCCCAGGGGTTTTCCTTAAAGTCACTCATTCTTTTGGTATCAGTAAAATGGAGGGCTGGAGGAGACAATTTCTAGGATCTCTCCTATCTCCAAAATTCTATGAAACTGGTTTGTAGAAAAGAAAGTTAGATAATCTTTGAATTTTCACTCATGTTTTATGGAAAGAAAAGAGAAAGTGACATTCTCTAGATCTTTAAGACTCATACTTTTTCTAATTTAGGTTTAATTCACAAACAGATAAATCAAATGATCTTCAACAAACGTTCCCCCAAAATTTTAAAGGATTCAGTCATACTCTTCTAGAGGCAACTAGATGGAGTGGAGACAGATGTTCTCAAACTTTTTGGTCTCAGGATTCCTTTGTACTCTTAAAAAAGTATATTTAAGAGCATACTTTTTAATCTTTTTTTTCTTTCTGCTGAGGCAATTGGGGTTAAGTGACCTGCCCAGGATCACACAGGTAGGGTGTACTAAATGTATGAGGTCAGATTTGAACTTAGGTCCTCCTGGCTTCAGGGTTGGTGCTCTATCGATTGAGCCACCTGGCTGCTCCCTATACTTAATACTTTTTTTTTTTAAAGTCCACCAAGGGCTTTTGTGTACCCCTCAATAAACATTTATTAAGTGTCTATTATGCACTAAGCATTAAGGAAATAAAAAGAGGCTCCAGTCCTTTAGGACCCTACAATTTAATAAAGAAAACAACAGGCAAATAAATATATACAAAGCAAGCTATACACTAGATAAACAGGAAATAATTAAAAGAGAGAAGGCACTGGAATTAAGGAGGGTTGGGAAAGCTTTCAAGTAGAAGGTGGGATTTTAGTTGGCATATAGACAAATTTGGGAACTGCTAGAGAAGAAAGAAAGCATTGAAGGCAGAGAAAAGAACAATCAGAAAAAATGCAATTAAAATATTTTAGTCTTATATGAAAATAATTTTGGTTTTACAGATCTATTTTAAAGGGTGTTGAGGATCCTTTGAAGTCTCTGAGCCACACTTTAAGAACCAAAGGTTTAGAGGATAGAATTTGACATCAGGAAAATATAAGTTTGAATTTTGCCTCAGATATTTTATAATTCTATGACCTGGAATAAGTTCTTTAATCTCTCTAAACTTTATTTGTAAAATGGAGAAAACAATAGTTTTTACCTCCTAGGGCTGTTGTGAGAATCAGATGAGCTAATCTATTTTAAATCCTTTAAAAACCTTAGAGCATTATATAAAAATTATCATCATCATCATCTTCATTATCATCATTATTTTGAACTATTCTGAAAAGACAAACCAGCTCCAAAACATACTGTGATCCCTGTCAGGTAAAGTGATAATAACCAAGCCAGGTGAATTGAGGATGTGTTCACTATGTCTCATACCAAAACACTAGGAAATTAGAGCAAAGTTTCCAAGAGGATCTGTGCATCATGGATTAAAAAGAACTGGAGATTCCTTTTCTCTCAATCCCTAATCTCTCTACCCGTAGAACTCTTTCTTTGTTTGATTCTTACCTCCTACATCACCAATCTGCAGCAAGAAACTATTTTATACCCCTACAATATATATATATATATATATTTTTTTTTTTTTTTTTTGGCTGAGGCAATTGGGGTTAAATAACTTGCCCAGGGTCACATAGCTAGGAAGTGCTAAGTATCTGAGATCAGATTTGAACCCAGGCCCTCCAGACTTCAGGGCTAGTGGTCTATGAGTCCTACTATTGAAAGAGAAATAGAGGTAGAATTGAGAAGTCCTCCATTTACTGGGTGATTTGCTTAAGTTCCAATGAACAGAAATTATCTTATCTAGTTCTCAAATTCTTGGAATTCTCTCTCTCAAAGAAGAAGTGCTATCTAAGTTCCCCATAATCCTTTTGAAATTCAAGGTTGAAGGATGGACATACATAGATTCCTGAATTTCCCCTACATTATGGGAGATCCAAGTACCTGAGCCAGGAAGACACTGGATCCTAATTCTGATTATATATTCAGGGTCCTCTTCCCTTTCCAAGGAGGGAGAGATAGCTAAATGAGCCCTCAATGCTGGTGCCAAGGTTCTTTAGGCAAGGTGTCTGTATTCTGCTATCAGTTCACAACAACCAATCCCAGTTCATGCTCCACAGCCTGATGCTACTGACTGCACACATATGGGCAATATATGTTGGCTTCTTCCTTCCCACTTCCTGTGAGATAAATGTTTTAGAAAAGAAAGAGAGAGAGAGAGAGAGAGAGAGAGAGAGAGAGAGAGAGAGAGAGAGAGAGAGAGAGAGAGAGAGAGAGAGAGAGAGAGAGAAGAAGGGAGGAAGGATGTTTTAGGGTTTCACACTTTTTCAAGATTTTCCTACATACAGTAGTTGGCCAATGAATGATTATTGATGCCTGAATAATTTTCTCCTTCTATACTCTCCCATCCAGAATGTCAAGGAGATCAGCTCTATTCAATCATAAACCCAGATGGGCATTTCACCCACAGGAAAAGACTGAGGGAGAGGGTGAAGAGGAATTAGAAGCTATAATGAAGATCACTTTCTACCTCCAGGGAGAACAATATAAACTATCTTTAATAGAAGAAACTGCCTTCTTTGTTGAGATCTTCAGGGATAAATAGCTAATCATTTCCTTCAACTAATCCTTTCACTAAAGTCTTCCTTCTGTTAATAAGTTCTCTACAATTCCAAACTCCAGAGTCTGATCCTGAAATAAACAAAATGAGACTTAATCTCAAACTAATAATCTTTTTCTTCTTTCCTTCTTAGGCAGCTCTAATTTAATCTATGCTTCAAAAGTGTTCTTTCTCCAAATCCATATTTCTCTACTTTTCCATAATCAGATGATTATTCTTCATTAGTTATTATCCCTTCTATCTTCCTGTTCCCCTCATTCCTTTCTTAATTTAGCATTCTTTTGCATTTAAACTTTCTTTAAATGTCCTCTCCTTTTTCTTTCTTTTTTGTTTCTTTCATCTCTCCCTCTCTACCTCCTTCTCTCTCTTCCTTCCTTCCTTTTTCTTTCTTTCTTTCTTTCTTTCTTTCTTTCTTTCTTTCTTTCTTTCTTTCTTTCTTTCTTTCTTTCTTTCTTTCTTTCTTTCTTTCTTTCTTTCTTTCTTTCTTTCTTTCTTTCTTTCTTTCTTTCTTTCTTTCTTTCTTTCTTTCTTTCTTTCTTTCTTTCTTTCTTTCTTTCTTTTTTCTTTCTTTCTTTCCTTTCTTTCTTTCCTTTCTTCCTTTCTTTCTTCCTTTTTCTCTTTCTTTTTCCACCTCTTTTCACTTTCTCCCTGTTTCTTTTTCTCTGTGTTTCTCTCTCCCCCTTTTTTCTTTCTCTACTTCCCTTTCTCTTAATAGCTATCTAGCTATCCTGGCTATTATATTTTTTCCCCATATTATTTAGCTCCATTTCTCTAAATTTTAGTGTTCTTGCCTCTCATTAAGTCATCTCTGAGAGGAAAAAGTAGAGAGTCTCTTCTCAGAGAAAAAATTAATAGGATCATTAATAGGAACCATTTTCAGTGGTTAAAATAAATATACATGTGCTTTACTTTGACTTCTCACAGAATTCACAAACACTAACTGATAGATACATGAGCCCCTTATGGAATGAGGTAATATTAAATATAGCAAAACTTTCCCTGTTCTTTACAATTCTGAGATTTTGTTGCAATAAATATTGTTTCTACTGTTGGCTGGAGTATAGAAATAAATATTAATAAAACATGGTTTTGGTTGCAAGAGCATTTGTTTTATGGAACCTGACCCTTCTCCCCATTTTATAGACATCGAGACAGACTAGTTGAGGTTCCACATCTAGTCAATGACTTGTATTTGTTGTTTCTGGCTCCTAATCCCAGAAAAAGATCATCAGGTTCTGATTCTTCCCATTGCTGCTGACACACATGCCTGTAGAATGCTAGTTCTGAAAGTCATTAATCCTAGCCAGCTTCCCGAATACCATGGAGCCTTCAACAAGAATCATAAACCAAATATGGACTTGTAATGAGATCCACACTGCATCAATACTTTGAGAGGAAGCTGGATGGACAGGAATGTGGAATTTTTCTTATACTGGTTACAATAAATTAGGGATGGGCAAATTCTGGTTCAAATAAAGTAAGTCTAAACTTTCACCTCCCTTCCCCCCCTCACTCCCAAATGAAACCAACTCACATCTGAACTTCTGGTGAGAATCAAGACTATAGTCCTTCTGTAAATACTCTCCCTTCACAAGTCTGTGCAGCTTTGTAATCCTCATCAGGAGAGGCAAGATGGTTCAGTGGTCTAAGTCACACTCTAAACACTGTTGGACTGTAAGTAAACCCTAATGCCTCTCTTCCTTCATCCAGTACTGAGACAAATTTGCCTTATCCATTGAAATCAGCATTCACTGTAGTAAAATACAGGTGGCATTTCTGAATGGAAAAAGATCAAAGATGATAAATCAAGGGCTGGTTGTTTTTGTTTGTTCCTCCAGAGAGTTCTTCAGTAGCTCAGCGCTTCCCTCCAAAGGCTTGCAGGGCCCAGGCTAGGTAAGATATTAAGAAGAGATAAGATAGTCATCTCTGGAACAAGTCAGTATCATACTAGACTGGTTCTGATTAAGACCTGGAGGTCAGTGATGTTGCAGTGGAGTCCCTCTGGGGAGCTCTGAGTATTGAAAATATCCCATGGCTCTGCTGTCTGGGGTTAAAGTTCCCATCCTATCAAGTAGGGCTTTATGTCACTTCAGGGATGATATTGGTGCAAAGAATTCCTGTCTCTCCCCTATTCCACTCTCAAATACAGAAAAAAATCATTGAAGCTAGAATAGCAAGAGATGTTCATTGGGAAATTTTTTTTTATTGTAAGTATTCTTATTAAAGATCTGCTTGCCAAGATACATGGGGAACTGATATAAATTGAGGACTAGCATCATCATTCACTAATAGAGAACAGTCAAAGTTTTCTAAAGAAGAAATGCAAGCTATGAGCTTGTCTCTGGAGCTAATGTTTTAGAGTCACTGAAAGAACATGTGGAGACTATTTTCTACTAATTTTTTGATAGACTTGCCCTTGTTTTTCACTGCTAAATCAGAAAGTGGGAATGCCATGTTACATGATTCTGGGTAAGTTCCAAAGTAAACACTAGGTACCACTGGAACTGGGAAGACCCAAAGGCATCTGAAGGCATTCCCTTTATGGGAACCATAGGTCTTTACAGACCCACCCTCACAGAAAGGGTAACTGAAGAAAGAAGCAACATGTCTGGTTAGAGGGAGATATCTAATGGCATTGAGGTAAGTATTTGATGATCAGTCCCTCATGCTATGTTTGTGGACAAGATAGAAAATGTGGGCTAGAACAGTGGGGTCAAGCTCAATTAGACACACCATACATAAGACTCCCTGTGATTCATATTGACTTAGAAAATCATATATTAACATTATTCTATTGTATTTTATTTATTTTATAAAATATTTCCCAATTTTTATTTATTCATTTATTTATTTTGCTGAAGCAATTAGGGTTAAGTGACTTGCTCAGGATCACACAGCTCTATCCATTGCATCACCTAGCTGCCCCCTCCCAATTACATTTTAATACATTTTCTGCTATAATCTGGAGTATTATAGGCTTTATCTCTGGGTTAGATGACAGTGTACTTAAGTAGATTCTGAAGTGATTTAGTGACCAGATCCAAGTTGTCAATGTCAATTTGAAAGGAAGTCTCCAGGGAAGTGCTCCAGGGATTATCCTTAATCCTACCTCTTTAATCTATTTATTAATGATTTGGAATGAGGGCATGCCTCATAAATTTTTGGATAACATGCAGTTGTAGATAACACAGCCTATGATAGGAACAAAAAAGATCTTGAGAAGCTACAATTTAGTAGGGATAAATATCAAGTTTTATCATTGAATTTAAAATATTAATTTTCAAGTCATAAGATGACCATGGTTCTTGAGAGAAAGACATATATATATATATATATATATATATATATATATATATATATATATAGATAGATAGATAGATAGATAGATAGATAGATAGATAGATAAATAATTGGAGTTAAGTGACTTGACCAAGGTCACACAGCTAGGAAGTGTTAAATGTCTAAGACTAAATTTGAAGTCAGGATCTCCTGACTTCAGAGTTGGTGCTCTATATATTGCACCACCCAGCTGCCCCAAGACCTGTGTATTTTAGTGGACTTGCAAGATCAATATGAGTCAGCACTGTGAAATGGCCATCAAAAAAGCTAATATTAACCCAGGCTGCAGTAAGATATGGATAATGTCCAGAATCAGAATACTCCTGCCATATTCTGTCCTGGCCAGACCACATTTGGAATATTGAGTTCCATTCTGGGTGTTACATTGACAAGCTAGAGTTCATCCAGAAGAAGGCAATCAGAAACTTGGAAGAACTGCTGATCATTATGAGATATGAGATCTGTTGAAGGAGCAAGGGCTATTAGGTGGGGAAAGAGAAGCCTTCAAGACGATAAGTGTTTTCAGATTATCTGAAAGCTTGTCATAATGAAAGCTTCAGGCTCATTCTACTCAGCTCCACAGGGTAAAAATGAGTAGAAGATGAAGACAGGCAAATTTAGAGTTGATATAAAGACAAGCTTCCTAGTAAGCAGAAAGGTCCATGAGTCAAATGGATCATGTTATCTGATAGGTTTTCCAGGACAGTTGGATGATCACCTGCCACGGTGAGAAGACTAGATGTTCTGTGAAATCCATTCCAACTCTGATATTCTATCATCCTATTTATGCCTACGTTTGAACTGGAGAACTATTCATTTAAAAAAAAAAAAAAACTTCCTAAAATCACAAACCTAATGTCTATTCCAAAGAGGTTTAGACATTTTTCTAGATCATTTGAGCTTCACTTATTTTTATAATAAATGTACCATAAAAACAAGAATTGTGGAATGAAAAGTATAGACAAAGAAATTTTCTTTAAATTGTTGGGTACCATAAATGGACCATTTCCTGATCAGCTAGTTCAATGGGATGGGATAATATATTCATTGGCCTGGAATCGCTGGGTGCAGGGCAAAGACTTTTATCCAGATGCTTTCTTTCTGAAACAATCCTTGAAGAGCTAGCTTTATCACTCACCAGTAGTCTTCCCAGAAAGAATAAAGGATCTGGGGTGTCTTCTGTACTGGGCAAAGATCCTACATGGCTCAAAAATGCCTGACGGACATAAAATATTTACTCAAGAGTGGGAGTGGGAATGGGAGCAGAGAACCAAGAGTCAAGAGAACTGGGTTCTTTTCCTGGGTCTGTCAGTAATTAGCTGTGTAATTACTTCCTAACTACTTTAATCAATAAACAATCATTCAATTAGCAAGCATTTATCAAGCACTTACTATGTGACAGGAACTAAGGGCCAGGCCCCTCCCCCCCAATCATCACCACCATTGTCTCATTGGCAAAGGTAGGGTATAAAAATCAGTAATTATTTCATCAGTACATGGCATAAAGGACATAGCCAGAGAGATGTGACCTGAAAAAAAAAAAAAGGTAGAATGGTCAAGTGATAAAAATAAGGGGAATGTGATACCAGTGCCATTGGTATTCATCCAATGTTCAGAGATCTCCAGAAAAAAAAGCACTTAGAACTTTAGATGGACATTAGCAAGGGGTAGGGAAAGGAAGAGAAGGGCAGGGAAGGGCAGAGAAGGGAAGGGAAGGGAAAGGAAGAAAAAGGCAGGGAAGGGAAGGGGAGAGGAGCAGGAAAGTGAATGGAAAGTTAGGGAAGGGAAGGGAAGGGAAGAAGAGAAGGGGAAGGGGAAAGGGAAGGAAGGGGAAGGGGAAGGAAAGAAGCATTTATATATCATATGTGTCAGGCATTGTGCTAAGAGTTATATTATTTCATGTGATCTTCACAATAACCTTGCTATTATTATTCCCCTCCCCCCCCCTTTTTTTTTTACATTTGAAGAAACTGAGGTTGAGATTAAGTGATGAACCTAGGATTACACAATTAAGTGTCTAAAGTCAAATTTGAGCCTACTCCATCAGCAGATGGAGCAGCAGTCCTGGCTTCTGGAGGACTGAGTTCAAATGGGACCTCAGACACTAGCTCTGTGACCCTGGACAAGTCACTTCACCCTATTTGCCTCAGTTTCCCCATATGTTAAATGAGCTGGAGAAGGCACTGGCAAGTCACTTTGGTCATTCGGCCAAAAAAACTTCCGCATGGGGTCCGGGAGAGTCGGGCCCACCTGAAACGACCCCACCACCTCCTCCTTTTCCTGGCTCCAGCCCTGCCACCCAGTTGCCGCCTTGCACCAAACCCCACGAATGGAGGTTCATCAGTAACAGTGGGAAGAGAACACCCACAGAGCTCACGCTTTCAAGAGTTCTTTTGAGGACTTGGAACCAGATAGCAGATGCGAATGCCCTTGAAAAGTGAAAGCACTGTTCAAACAATAGGCATTTTTACTCTCTTACAGAACTGGCGTGGGATAGCCTCCTCTCCCATCCTATCAGCTATTGAAAAAAATAACATCGTGGGTATTCTCCGGTTCCCGTGGTAGCGAAAGCGCATCTGGCTCAGTCCCCCTTAAAGGGTCCCGCTCCCCCCGCCCCTCCCGGCTCGCGGCGCGCCGCTCGGGGCGGTTCCGAGGAAGGGTCCGGCGGGAACCGGGGAGAGAAAGTCCGCCTGATTTCTTTCTCCGCAGGGCAGCGCGCAGGACATTTGATCCTATGCGGGGATGAAGTCATTGCCGAAGAGCGAGCAGAGGGAGGAGCGGCTCCCCAACCGAGCGAGGCTCGCCGGGGCCGCGGCCGCAGCCCGGTCCCCCCGCTGCCAGTTACCGCTCGGAGGCTGGCTGGCGAAGCGGGCCCGCGCTGCAGGCGCTGCGGTCGAAATAAAATGTGTCTACAGCAGCCTGGATCCGCGTTTAAAAATGGCCCGTGTTATTTTAGTCCAAGGACAAGCCTTTAAAATGAAAAGAAAACTTTGGCTGTAATTAGGGATCCAAAGGGAAAGCCGTTTGAAAAGAATGTGCTTGCGAGCGGCAGGGAGACGGCTTCTCCTTCTCCCACCCGAGACTTAAGACAATAGTCTTCCTGAGGACTTAAAGGTCAGAGAGCGGCCGAGGAGCGGCCAAGTCAGACCCTCTGTGGGTTCTTGTTCTTCTCTCCGCCAGGCCCAGGCCTGGGCTCGGCGCTCTGCTTTCCAGTGAGTTCATTTCTGTTTCATGATTGAGATTTGAATCCTCATTCTTACTCATCCGAGGAAGGAGTTTTAACTTGCCGTGTCCTCCCCCCTCTCCCCCCCCCCCCCAATACAAATCCCCAGTCGTACCCAGAACTGTTGTTACTTTTGTCGGGCTTGCTTCTCTTGCTCTGAAAGGAGTCACCAAACGACTCCATGGTTACTCTCTGGTTTTATTGGAAAATGCGGTAACTTCACATGAAATATTTCAGGAATGGTATGAATAAGAAGTGAGGTTTACATAGTGCTTCACATGGGTTACCTCATTGAGACCGCATGGCTCTTTGAGGTGGGCAGTATTTGTATTATTTCCATTTTATAATTGGAGAGACAGACTCAGAGGAAGTGACTTGAATAAGATCACAGTGCTGGTAAAAATGAGATTTGAATCCATTTTTTTTCCCCCTGAGGCTGGGGTTAAGTGACTTGCCCAGGGTCACACAGCTAGGGAGTGTTAAGTGTCTGAGGCCAGATTTGATCTCAGGTCCTCCTGCCTTAAGGGCTGGTGCTCTATCCACTGCGCCACCTAGCTGCCCCAAATCCAGATCTTCTTAACCATAAATTATAAATAAACACATTCTTCTACACATAAAAAGCACAAATTTACAGGATAGCATTGGGCAGCTGGATGATGCAGGGGATAGAGCTCTAGGTCTAGAGTCAGGAAGATTCATCTCTCTGAGTTCAAATCTAGCCTCAGATATGCCCTTGCTATGTGACCCTGGACAAGTCACTCAACCTCTTTGCCTCAGTTTCCTTACTTGTAAAATGAGCTGGAGAGAGAAATGACAAACTACTCCAGTATCTCTGCTAAGAGAATCCTAAATGGGGTCCCGACGAGTTGGACATGCCTGAAAACAACTGAACAACAAAAACAACACCAGAGTACAATATCTGAAGTCTATAATCAAGAATTATGACAAGTTTTAGCCTGCTCCACTGCTCCTGCCCTTCCCTCGAAACTTCTGGTTTGTTCTCTTAGAAAAACCAGTCATGAGGAAGACTTTTGACTCCTAATAGTGGTAGCTAGCTGTGGTCTACGAAAGTACTATGTGGTACCACTGAGAGATATGCCCCCACTTTTGCAATATGTTTCCCATCATTATCACTTCATATATCCATCATATATATGTATATATATATGTGTATACACACACACACATATATAGCTTGTGTTTCTATCTTCACAATGCCTCTCATATATACCCTACTATTCATGCAGCAATCATCCTGGCCTGGGTCCATATCCACTCTCACCTGGACTATAGCCAGAGTTTCTTCTCCCTGCCTCAAGACTCTCCCTACCTTGTTTCCTACTTGAAACTGCTTACTTTTCTCGTGCTCTGAGAAGGTACTCCTCCCCACTATCCACTCACCTCTCTATTCAAATAAATCAGTCCTTCGTCTGCTGTGCTTCCCCTCTACAATTCTCTGGACACTGGCAGAGATGTATGTTTCCTTCTAGGTTACTGAATAAGGGTCCCTGCACTCATCACTTCCATCACAAACACGTTCTACATTCTCTCCTACATGTCTGGGACCTTTTACCTTTCTTGTGTCGAAGGAAGAAAAGGGATTTTTTTTTTTCTTTTTGTAATCAACTTCACTCCCAATATGCACTAATGGAGAATTTGAAGGGCATAGTCTGTTAGTTGGGGATGACTGGGTTAGGATACCCAATATACAGTAGGCATTATCAGCTTTTCAGAAATACGGTGTCAACCTGCTGACCTGTTCTCTTCTGGGAAAGACACACAGAGAGACAGACAGAGAAAGAGAGAGAGAGACAGAGAAAGGGACAGAGACAAAGAGACAGAGACAGAGAAAGAGAGAGAGGGAGGGAAGGAGAGAGACAGAGACAGGGGAGAGAGGAGAAAAGAAGAGAAGAGAATGGGAAGGATAAGGCTGATATTAAAGTATTAAACTACTTAGAGAAGGAAAGGAGCAAGCACCAGGAAAGACCTCTGATTAAAAATATCTGTAACTCAGTCCACCACCTAGAGACTCAATTAGGTTCTTAGGTGTTGTTTTGTTGTTTTGTTTTGTTTTTAAATGCAAAATCCCTATTTGTGATGGATAACCCTATCAGCAATCCACATCTTAGTATGAATTTTTTAATAAGGTTAATTCCCCACAATAATTTGTATTAAAAGATTAAGAGAGTTCAGTCTTGATCAGTACAAAGGAAGAATGAATGTCCTTGAGGAACATCTTTGTGAAGTATTACGTTGGAGATTTCGGAAAGTCAGATCTTGAAGTTAAATGAGTAGTCAGAAGCTAGGGGAAAGCACATCCAGGCGATATGATTGCAAGGACAAAAGGGCACTAAAGACAGAACATTCATACTTTATACATCTGCCAAGGATGATCAAAAATTACCTCCCCTGCTGCCTTTGGCATACATTCTGCAGAGTTACCTGACACACACACACACACACACACACACACACACACACATATATATATATATATATATATGTATGTATGTATAAACATACATCCATGTATGTGTATATACATACATATACATATATGTACATATATAAGTTAATGGAAAACAAAGATTAAAGAAAAATACAAAGAAGTTTTAAGTGTAGTAAGGTTTATCATATTTGATTTGATTCAGTTCAGAAAAAGAATGGATAGAGACCTCTATAAATGTAAATAATTACACAAACATAGTGTAATATTATGCTAAATTACACAAATATAGTATATACACAAATATAACTCTTGATTAAACTGGATCTGAGTACCTAAATGAATGGATAGACAGAGCTAAGGCACATGAAACACATTTTTATTTTTTATTTTTTGCTTATTTGGTATGGGAAGATAAGGCTACTGACGGCACTCATTATCTCAATCTGTTGGAATTTGAGGTAGACAAGACCAAAACAAAACATGCTAAAAGAACTTTCCCCACACAGCTGGAAGACTGTTTGATTTGTGATTATATTCTCTTTCAGATTCAACTCCCCTTAGTTGCTTGTTCTGCCTGACCCTTTAACTCAACAGATACCCTCCCTTCCCACACAGACACATCCGTCCTTGATTGCCTCACACAAACTGGGTCTACCAACTGGGTTCCGATAAACAATTTCATGCCCAAACTCAGGGACAGGAGGTGGTGGGGGTGGGGAAGCCAAGTTTAATGGGAAATTTAAAAATAATATAGACAAATAGCTATATAAATCAGAATGTTCTAACAAAATGCTAAGAGTTGAGGGGAGTTAAATTACTTCCACCTTTGGAGCAAGATGGAGGAAGACCAGAGAATGTAGCAGAATTTATTGAATGGAGTCCTGGTTTTGAAATCAGGAAATACCTGCAAGTTAGTCCTCTCTTTAATGCTTATTACTGGTGAGACATGCTTTAAACATCATGTTTTCATCTGCAAGAGGGAGAGAATAATGCCCATGGTTTTGGACTTGAAGAATTGTAGTAAGAGACTTGTTGTTTTGGTTTAATCACATCCTACTCTTTATGGCCCTCTTTGGAAATTTCTTGGCAGAGATAGTGGAGTGGTTTGCCATTTCCTTCTCCAGCTCCTTTTACAGATGAGGGAAATGAGGCAAGTAGGATAAATTGACTTGTTCAGAGTCATGTAACTAGTAAGTCTCTGAGAATGATTAGGGGACAAAGGAGTCTTCTTGACTGTAGGCAGGCACTCTATCTACTGCACCACTGAAGAGATAGGACCATAACTTTAGATCTAAAAGGAATCTTAAAAGTCTATCCATTCAATCCCCTCATTTTACAGATGGAAAAACTGAGAACCAGAGGTGTTACTGACTTGCCACATAAAGAGGAGATTCTAACCTAGCTCCTCTGATTCCCATATGCTTTTCACTATAGACCCTGCTGCCTCTATATATTAGCTACTATCATTGTTATGGTGGAGAGAGCACTAAAGAGAGATCTAAAAAGACAGGAAAGATTATCATCAGCCAATGAAGAAAATAGAGGAAGATGTTCCAGGAGCTCAAAAGTAGGTGGAGTCTGTGGAATGATGGAACTGTGGAATCAGTAGGTGAATGAATCTGGATTAGAGTATGGAGAGATGTTAGATGACGTTGGGAGAAGATTGAGTCAGTCATTGAGTACCACGCTAAAAAAAGGCTGGACTTTTATTCAGTAGGCAAGCCCCTAAAAGTTTTTGAGTAAAGAGGGACAGGGGCAGTATAGGACCCAACCAGAGCTGTGTTTTAGAAGATTAACCTCAACAATATATAGGAAAGATTAGTGTAGGAAGAGATGAGGCAGAACAAATAATAAGAGATAATATAAATAGGGGACTTTACAACTATTAGGCATGGAGATAAGGAGGATGGAGGGATTTAAAATAATGAGCACTTTATATATATGATCTCCCAAGAATATTTCTCTCTTGGGGTGGATAGCAAGCAATCAGGGTTAAGAGACATAATCAGGATTATACAGACACTAAGTGTTTTAAGCCAGATTTGAAGTCAGGTTCTCCCGACTCCAAGATGGGTACTCTATTCTCTGTATCTCCTAGAATATAAACTTCTTGAGAAGGCAGTCTGCTTTTCTGGTTCATCTTTGGGTCCTCAACACTTTCAACATAGCTGACATTTAATAAATTTTTATTGACTGATTTATCTCATTTGAGATCCATAACATCCCTGTGAGGTATTATTATTATCTCTATTTACAGATAAAGAAACTGAGGTACCGAAGAGTTAAAAGATTTGCCTATGAGCACACAGTGAGGATCAGACTTAGGATATGAACCCAGATATCCCTAACTCCCTTAAACACTGCTTCAATTCTTCCAAGTTTCCAGCCAGGGAAACTGAGAATTTAGTGATAAAATTGACATATCTAGGAAGATCTGAAGGAAAAGCAGGATTTGAGGTAAAGATATGGAACTGATGTTCAGGGAAGGAATAGGGATAGAAAATTGAGTGAGAATTCATTGAGCTGGTGGTGCTAAAGGAGGAAAGTACTGAGAGAAGGAAGCTTAAAAAGACATAGGAAATATCTATATAACAGGACTTTACCTATCTGATTGACCATGGGTCCAATATTTGGGGTTGACCCAGCCTATAGGGCTGAGACTATATGAGAAGAGCCAGAGTTCAGGTCAAAATTGTAAACAACCTGAGATAAGATAAAGACCTCCTAGACCAAAATATGGAGGAGCCCCAGGGAAAGGTCAACTCCCCTGAGTCATTCTTTCAGAGAAAGACCACCAGGAACAACCAAAAACCCCTTACCCACTTTCTAGGAGTTTAATGATTAATTAGTTGATGATTCCCCAGGAGTCTTTCTCTCCATGTCTTCAACTGCCGTGAATCAACGCCAGGCCCCAAAGCTGAGCTCCTTCCTCCCCTAAATTCTAGGTTTTGGTGGACTTAGATAAGAACCTTCATAAACCCTTCCAGGCTTTCCTGGTTTTGCCCATTGCCTAATTGCACAAGTGTTCTATTGGACTCTTTTCCATTTTCAGTAATTGCTTTTATTTATTGTAAATAGAAAAAGCACTTAGCACAGTACCTGGCACACAGTAAATACTCAATGTTTATTGAATTGAATTTAAAATGTCATCTCAATAAATCTGGCTTACTATAATGTTTTGTGTTTTCTTGTACTGAATTATGAAGATCCTGAACCTTACTAAACGTATAGTTGCTGTTCCCCATCGCAATTTACAGAGTTGGCTTAATGATCCAGGGAAGTCAAAGGAAAGAATTAAACCTATATTATAATAGATGTCTATAGAGGGAACAGATATTTGATGAATTTCAAGGAATTCAAGATGGAGAGGGAGGATTGGAGATCAATGGCATAGGTCTGCCATTAATCTTGCTCCAGGGATATACTAATGAGTCTATGAAGACCAGACTGAGTTCCATTCACTAGCTGTGGGAAAACAGCTAGAACTCTAAAGTAGAATTCTAAGTAAAGAAGTAACTTCTGGAGGCTGTTCTATTTCCTAAGTTCACATCTAACTGGGCCTTGACCCTTTAAGCCACCAGTGGAAAAATAGATTGAGATGCTTATTTATTCCTAATTTAACTTCTTGACTGAGTGCTTACCAACTCCAATATTGCAGAAAAATCCATTATAAATGTCATCTCTCTCTGATTCCTCCCCTTCCCAAGAATCCCCAAATCACTATATATCTATTTTATATACATTTTGTCTCTCCTATACAAGGCAAGCTCTTGGAAGGCAAGGATTATTTTATTTTTATCTTAGTATCTCCAGATTTTCATTTTTGAGCTTTTCTTATCACTCCTAAGCTGAATTCCCTTGTTTTAGTTCCAAGTATTCTATTGAGCCTTCTTCTAAATCTTTGATGTCAGCCTTCCCAGAATCTTGGGATTTTATCACAGATTTGAGGAGGGAGCCATTATTTGTCCCTAGGTTTCTCATCATTTCCAGGATAAAATAATCACTAAGGAGAGTGAAGCAGGGATTAGCTGCTCTGCTTTTGGGAAAGATAGAGCTAGGCTTATGATCTGTTTCCCAAGCTCCTCCATTTCTAGATGTTCATTCCACAATAGATTCTAACAGCAAAATTACATGTTTCCTCCTCCATCAATCTTCACTTATTCAACTATTTCCCCCCTATCCTTCTGTGTCTTGGACAAATGAAGTGCTTAATAAATATTGTTGTTCTGTTGTGTCCAACTCTTTGTTATTCCATTTGGGGTTTTCTGGCAGAGACACTGAATGGTTTGCCATTTCCTTCTTCATTTTTATAGGTGAGGAAACTGAGGCAAATGGGGGTGAAATGACTTGTTTAAGCTGACATAGCTAATAAGTAAGAGTGTCTGAGGTCAGATTTGAACTCAGGTTTTTCTGACTCTAGTCCTAGTGTTCTATCCACTAATCCACCTGGCTGTCTTTTATTAAATATTGGTGATATGAGAGTGTTATTAAATCCCCTGGTGATTAAAAGGGCTCACAGTCCTCTGTTGTTGTTTATTAATGTACTCTATTTATTATACAAATGCCCACCTAGATTCTTCTCAAATGTATTTGTCTGGGGCAAATGAAGAGCTGCCAGAGAACTGGAAAACGCTTGCTGCCCTGGGATGATGGTCAGAAATAGTCTGAAAATCATTACTGTCTAAGCAACCACTTTTCCACATGTTCCTATGCTAGAAAAGCAAGTTACTTTGAAATATCATTCCCCAAGGAAAGAGGGAAAACCCAGAGAAAAGTGATTTTCAGGCACATGTTGGATAGAGCCAAAGAAGTATGGCCCTGAATTCCATCAACTAAGCCACAAACGGATCCAGAGCTTGATTAAGGAAAATAAAAGGGAGACAAAAAAAAATTTTAGGTAAAAGAGTATTGGGTGATAAGAAGGATATTTTGAAAATCTACAACAATGAGATTAAGCATATAAATTTAGGCTAAGCCTTTTGGTCTACTTTCCCACCTCTGGGCTTTTGCCTAGTCCATCACACTTGCTTTTCTATGTTTTCATTCCTCATCCCTGCCTCTTGGAATCCCTATCTCCTTTAAAGGCTCAGCTCAAGTGCCATCTCCTACAGGAGGCTTTTCCTGCTTCTGCCATTTTTTCGTGACTCCCCCATTCTCTGTACATATTTTGCTTATAATTATTTATCCCTGGGTGTATTGTTTTCCTCAGTACAATATAAGCTTTTGATAGAGCTACCAGACAACAAATGCTTATTGAATCCAATTGCTCATGGAACATCATAGTGCCTTTGAAAAGAATATTCCTTATTTTTGTAGTATCTTTGAAATCTATAGCCCAAGTTTTAATTCATCTTGATTTGTAGCACTAGCTAGAAATTACCAACATAACTCTTAAGTTAAAAGGAGAAGAAAATAGCAATGTAGCATTTGCTATTTAATTCCCCATTAATTGATAATTTGACTTGGGGGGGAAAATAAATTGGCAAAAAGGAATGGAATTCTTTAGCTCCTTGTTTTTACTAAAAAAATCCCCACAGTACTCACTTAAACAAAGAACTTGACTTTTCCATTGGAAAGACAAAAAGAAAATCGAGGGCTAGCATGTCCTGCCACATACTTAACTACACCGTAAAATACCATGTACTTGGAGTCTAGTCACATTTTAGAAGTGTAGTATTTATTAGTTTCCCCGCTGCCAAGTTCCACTATTATCATATTATTATAACTGCGATGTATTTTTACTAACTAAATTATATATAGCTCTTTACTTTAAGCACTAGAGGTTGGAAAGGCTTCATCATCATAAGGTGTCACGTATGTGTGACATACGATCTATCACAGGTTTTTTTCCTCTCTGTAAGCAATTACTGTATATTTCTAATCTTGAAGCATTTTACTGTGTTATTCATTATTTAATGCTGATTCTGAATATGCCCTTATGTGTGCCAAATGTGATATTAGGACATTTCAAAATCTTGTTCAACACATGTCCTCTTTGCCCACGCCCCTTCTTATTTTTAAAAGAAAATACAAGAGATAACATCCTTTAAGCATTTTTTGGGGGGGTAAAAACCCACATTTATTTTCAACTTGGAATGCAATCTACATTTTCATTTATTTTCATTCTATTATTGCAAGGGATGAGCACGAGAATATAGAGGTCTGCCTATTTACATTTGTAGACACTGCTGATCTTAATTATGTAGGTACCTGAAAATATTATAAAGATGGGGAACAAGTACATGTTGCCTGGGGAAAATATTAAGTGGTATTTTTAGTAGTAGAGCTAAAGTTGACTTAAATGGAATTAAAAGGCACTCAAATTATGATTCTTGTAAAATACTTATTTTGGGAAATATTGAGAATTGGGCAAAAATGAAATGCTTTGAATACCTATACTAATTACCCATATTAATTGTACTGTCTTAATTATTCAGGAATTAACCTCATCACAAATTGGTTATCTGTAAATGTGTTTTCTAGCCTCAATAAACAAAAAAGCAAAACTGAAAGAAAAAAAGATACAAATTAGGATCTTAGGTTAAAGCACTCACGAGCGCGGCTGCGCACACACACACACACACACACACACACACACACACACACACACACCTTCTTACCAAAAAGCCTTTTGCTTCCACATCAAAATTGGACTTATAAAATAGATTAAGTTATGCTGTAGCTATTTTTTTTTCTCTACTAATTCCAGATATCTCAGTTTTTCCTTTTAGAAAATGAAAATACTGAAAATGACATAGTCGTTTATCACAGAGACCTTGGAAAGAAGTAAGGCTTAATATTCTACAGTAAAACTTAACCAATTAATTAGAATCCTGGTTTAACTCATTAAAAAAAAAAAAGCAACCTATAATCTACTTTTCAAAGCAATCAATGAGTGAATGAGTATTTCTTGGGCAATGAGAAAGTACTCAGTTGAAGTGTTCTACAAGAAGCAAGGCCCCGGCAAAAGGCAGCAAATGATGACCAAAAAAATCAAATTTCTATTTAGGCCTTATTAAAAAAAAAAAAGATAAGTTTCAGATTCTCAGATTCTAGTGTAGGATCAGTGCAAGTTTTTTGGTTTAGTTTGGTTGTTTTTACAACGATAGCATATGTCCAAATTACCCAGAAGCCTGGAAAGATTCTAGATCACTAGGGAAAGTTTCGTTTAAGCTCATTCACTTCGTTGTACTTGGGAAAGTGGACTAAAACATTTTAGAAAGTTTCAGCAACTAAAGATGAACCAAAAATGGATCTCTGCTTAACTCTTTATTAGCCAGAAATTCAATGCTTATGCCAAACACTCTAATTTATCAAGACTTGACTTTAATAGGACCCCTTGTCCTTCAGCCCCCAACCTTAATTAGTTTTAAGGCAAAATGGCTCTCTTAAGATTAGGTTATTTTTCCTTATTTCTTTATACATGAAGAAATTCCATGAGACCTGTATGTAAGAACTCTTTTGGCCACAGTACCTCATTTGCTTTTGTACAAAGATTAAATATCTTTTAAAGAGGTTCTATTTCCTTGCCTCTACCCACCCTCACCCTACAAATGAAAGAGATTTAAAAATCAGGTATATATTGAATTATATTGAAGTGGTCTCCAGAGTAGACTATGTAAAATGTATATATAAAATGATCCCTAGAGAGGAAGCATGCATTTATATGTATATTATTTGGAAAACATTAGAACTTGTATTTGTATTTTTCTCCTAAAATATAAGAAAAATTAATTTTACTAATATTTAATATGAAGATTGGTACTAATAGTCTCATTTAGTCCATATGTGAGATGCCCATGTCATTTACAATATGAAAGGAATCCTGTGGGAAGAATGGGAGCTCCCCAACTTGGGGCAAGTAAAAAGGAGGGAGTTTCACAGTGGAGTTATTCATCACTCATTCATTCACTTTCAGTTTATTGGTTTATTATGACATACTGCAGCCCAAGTAAATGGTTTTTGTGATATACACATATTTTTGAGTTTTAACTAAACTAAGTCTCACAAAATGAACAAGTGGCTTTTAAAAGAGACTTCTATGAACTGTGGATTTAACAAAATATTGATAACATGAATATAAGTGAACAGGAAAATAGCAAGCAGACATTTCTGCTCCTAAATATAAGTTCTTCCTCAGTCACATTATGCAAAAATAAGATGGTAATTTAATTCGGGGTTCTTAACCTGGAGACTGTGAATTAGTCTTTAAAAATATTTTGATGACTATATTTCAATTTAATAGGGTTCTTTGAAATCCTATGTATTATTTTATTTTATATACTGAAGAACATTATCCTGAGAAGGGATAGGCCTCAACAAAGTCCATGACATATAAAAAAATTAAGAATCCTTCATTTAGTTAAATCTGGAAGGTTTGGGCTAAAAAAAATTTACACTTTTAAAAAGATCGTTTGAAATACATATTTAACCCCTCTATTGTTAATAAAGGTCACTCCAAATTTATTATATACTGAGATATTAGCTGATTGTATGACACCTTTGCAATTAACAAAATACTGAAAAATTCAATATTTTATTACCCAAAGTGGTATAAATGTGTCACTTATAAAAACTGACACCTGCATATTAAAAATCTTAGAAACAACATTTTCTAACTTTTCAAAATGAGCATTTCTAGTGGATTTTGGACCATTTATTAAAAACATTTAAAAGTATTTGGGGATAAAGAAATAAGGAAAAATAGCCTTTGCAAGAATAATTAACAGGCATTAGGGGAGTGAGACTTTTACTAGTCAAATTTCAACAGAAAGACTTGCATAATTGGTGGAAAAGATTGAACAATTATATTATGATTAAGTATACCCAATTATAGGCCTTTTCAATTGGGATCTACCTATTTTTGTGTGCTATCTTTTCAGCAGCAACAACCTTTTAAAAAACAAGTTGGAAATAAGTTGAATTTCAAACCAGACATTTGAATGGCTATATTACAAAATGTTAAAACATTATTTTCAAAAAGAATGAAGCATATGTGATCATAATTTTTACTTAAAAAATGCTATTAACATTATTTACTGCATATAAGATATTTCAGATACTGTTAAATGAAATAAAATATTTTTTAAAATTATTATTTCTTTATATCAACCTTTTAAATGTTTTTTAAACAAAAACTTAATTTTTTTAAAACTATATATAATTTGTTAATACAGTAGGAACATATAAGATTCATAGGAATAGGTATTAGATCTACGACGTCATTGGTTCAAGGAACTTCCTAGATAAGTTTCTACATCTACCGATGTAGATCAATGACTTCTCTGCATCCATTGTCTTAGAGAGTGATCTGGGGCATCAACTTGTCCAGGTTCATATAGTAATTAAATAAATATATGTATATCAAGATGAATGTTCAAATTGTTATACAATTAAAGAAGTTTGGGGACCACAGATTTAAAGCACACAATATAGAAGTCCCCCTTGAATATTATACCCACCAGATCACTAATGGATAGTCCATCTGATAGCCTCAGATGCTAGCTGTATGATCCTAGGCAAATCATTTAACCTGTAAGAGTTTTCTCATTTGTAAAATGAAGGGGTTGGACTAGTAACTTTTAAGTACCTTCCAGTTTTAAATCTATGATCCTATGAAAGAGAAGGGGAGGAGATATTAATAGTTAACACTTATATGGTGCTTATTATGTGCCCATTTTACAGATGAACAAACGGAGGCAAACACCCATTCAATAATTTGCCCAGGATTACACAGAGGTTGGACTTGGGTCTTCCTGAATGGATTCCTATACTCTGTTCCACCTATCTACTTCACTCAAAAGATTTCCCTGAAATGTCTTAACATCAATGATTCTGAGTTCCTCTATTGAAGGCTTTCTCATATTGGATCTAAATTAATTTAATTCTAGTTGAAATTGCTGATTTCTTCTCCCCCCCCACTTTGGTTTTTTTCCCCCCCTCTAGACAGCTTTAGTTTCCTCATCTGTTAATTCTCCTTTCTCTTTCTGGCTCCCACAGAACTATTTCATATGACAAATAGAATTTTTTATAGAGTATTTTTTTAAAGTCGGCACAACTGATTGATCCATTGAAAAATCTGAAAATGTACAACATCCAATATTTGTGGACCTCCCACTTCCACAAAAGGGAAGTAGATTGGGGGTGTCTTATCTCTCTTCCTTTGAAACTTGAGCTTTATAATTTTGTTACATTTACCTTTAACTTTGGAGTGTGTTGTTGATCTTTCCATTTCTTATAGCACAATAATATTCCATTACATTAATTTACCATTATTTGTTTAGCTATTCCCCAACTGATGGGCATCTATTTCCAAAACTTAGCTATCATGAAAAGTGCTGCTATAAATATTTCAGAATATATGGGGATTTAAAAAAAAAAACTGATGGCTTCCTTGTAGTACAAAACCAGTAATGCAGTCTTTCGTTCAAAGGGCAAGGACATTTTAGTAACTTTTTTGCATAATTCCAAACTGCTTTCCAAAATAGTTGTATCATTTTACAACTTCACCAACAATAATTGATTAGTGTGTCTATCTTTCCACCAACTCTCCAACACTGACTTGCCATTTTTGGTCATTTTTGCTGATTTTTAGGACATGAGGTAAAACTTCAGGATGCTTTGATTTGCATTTCTTTTATTATTAGATTTGGAATATTTTTTTCAGGTGGTTGTGAATACTTTGCAGTTGTTTTGAGAATTATTTAGTCATATCTTTGACATATTAAGGAACATATATATCTATATATAAACACATATACATACATATTAACACATGTGTATATGTGTATATACATATATATATATCTCAGGTGCCAAATCCTTGTATATAAATAGAGAAATTATATACAATTAGTTTTCCCATCTGAATATTTCCTTTCTTATCCAAGATGCATTAATATTTTCTGGGTAGAAGTTTTTCAATTTCAATAATCAAAAATATTTTCATTTCTTATAATTCCCTCTACCTCTTATTTGGTTAGGAACACATCTCTTACCATAGATGTGAGAGATGTATGATTCATTTCTCTTCTATATTTTTTTAGTAATATAATTTCTCATAGTCAGGTCACAATCATTTAGAATTAATTGTGGTATGCGGTGTAAGATGTTGATCTAAGCCTAACTTCTACCAGAGTGCTTTGCAGTTTAGACAGCAATTATGAACAAAGAGTGAGGTTTTTTTCCTAAGTAATTTGTTTTCCACTTTATCAAACATTTTGTTACTGTTTTATTTTTTTTCTGCATCTCTCTTGTCTAGGCTGTTTCATTAATCTTTCTACATTTTAACCAATACCAGATGTTTTTGATGATCATTGTTTTATAATGTAGTTTGGCATCTGGAAGTGCTATGCCTCATTACTTCTCTTCATTATTTCTCTTAATATTCTAGATCTTTTGTTTTTCCAAACGAATTTGTGATTATATTATCAAGTTCTTCAAATTATCCCCTTGGTAATTTGATTGGTATAACATTAAAAGTATAAATTAATTTTGATAGAATTGCCATTTTTATTATGTTGAGAAGACATCCATCGGCACTGAATATTTTTCCAGATATTCAGATTTTAAAAAAAATTATTTAAGGGTACTTTCTAATTGAATCTAGTCAACTCTTTTGTGCACTTTGAGAGGTTAAACCTCAAATATTTTTTGCATTTTTGTAGTTATTCGGAATGGAATTTATCTTTATAGTATTGCTTCTTGTGTTTTATTGTTATTATATAGAAATCCTATTGATTTTTGAAGATTTATTTTGTAGCCTGCAACTTTGCTAAAGCTATTATTTTTCTCAATTAGTTTCTTTCCTGATTCCTTAAGGTTTTTGAGCAAACTATCATATTAACAATAAGTAGGAAGAATTTTATCTCCTCTTAATTTAATTCCTGTCTCTTCTCATATTTCTATTGCTAGATTAAGTAATAACAGGGAGAGTGGGCTTTCTTGCTTTAATACCATATTTGTTAGAAAATGTTCTAGTGTATCACCCAATAGACTTGATCCTTGCCTTTGGCTTTAGATAAATGCTTTTTCTAATATTTTAAAAAAGTCCTTCTATGCCTATATTTTGGAGGGGTTTTAGCATAAAAGAGTATTGTACTTTGTCAAAGGCTTTTTCTGAATTTATTGAGATGATTGTGCAGTTTTGGTTGTTTTTAGTATGATTAATTGTGTTGATTGTCTTCATAATGTTGAACCATATCCACCTTCCTTGTACAATCCAAACTGATTCCAATGTTTCATAGGATTTTGTTTAAAATTTTTAAGTCAATGTCTGTTAATGAAATTGGCCTATAATATATTTGTCTCATAAAAGGATTCTAGGAAGGGTCTTTATCAATTTTTGAGAATAATTTGTGAATTGTAGGACTCAAAATTTGGTAGAATTCTCCTGTAAATCCCATCCTTCTGCTTTTTTTATGTCAGATTTCACTTCTGGCATCCACCTTGGCTCTACCTGTCATTCTTGTGGCTACCCTCAGCCAGTGATCTAGTTGGTGCCCTGCTTCCTCTCCTCCTCCGGATTTTTAACTCTGATACCACAGGACCCATTTTTATCAATCAGCATAATTCTATATTGGAGGAAATTCTGTACTTGAAATCAGATGAGATCTAATTTTTCCCTGCTTTGACTACAAATAGTACAACAATAACAATAACAACCATACAGGATGCTTTCAGTGAGCTGACAGAGAATAAATTCCTAGTATTGTCAGTCAACTATAAAATCACCCGTTTTATTCTGTGTAATAGATTGTAGAATGTTGAATAATAGTAAGGTAGCAACTTGTACCAGGACTTTCTCATTAAAAAAATGAGAAGGATCAGATAACAATAAGAAACGTCCTCATCATCACATCATAACGCCATCCTAAATATCCATCATGAAATAAAAAGTTTTCAAAACATGTAGAACTAGACCGAGAATCCAAGACTATATGGGAATCTGTCCTTTTCATTCCTGAAGATACTTTCAGTGATTCAATAGAAAATGAGCTTAAATGCTAATACTTTTACTCAATACAAAAAAGTAATCATGTTATCTGCCTGAGTAATATAACAAAGTAATTCTAGAGTAATGACTTATGCCAGAATCCTTTTTATTTACACTCTCAAAAAGGACAAGAATAAGATGATGATGATGATACCTCATATTTATAAAATGCTTTAAGCTTCATAGAGCACTTTATATAAATTATCTCATTCAAAACCTCACAACAATCTTTTGGGGAAGGTATTACTATGATCCCCATTATACAGATGACAAAACTGAGAACCCCAGAGTACAGGTAACTTGCTTAAGGTCACTTCGTCAAAAAGCTTGCAAATGGGGATTTGAAATCGGGTCTTCCTGACTCCATGTTCAGCATACTGTTTACTATACCGCATTGCCTCTCACTTACTTAATTTTGCAACTATGAGTAGGCAATTTAACTTCTCAGTTCATTTTTTCTCATCTGTAAAATAGCAATAATAATCCTGAGACAAGATAATATAAGGACCACAAGATAATATAAGGCTTGTAGAAGGAGAACGTGACTACAAATGCCAGCTCTTAGCAAAAGCTCCATACTTGAGAGAGGGGATATGACCCAAATAGAAGTTAGTTGGATTTGACTGCATGCTTCCTTAATTCTTCTTATTAACTGACATATATGTAGCACCTTATATCTTTTAAAGCACTTTAATCCACACTTTCTCATTTGACTCTCATAGCAAGATAGCTTCTATAGGTATTACTAACTCCACAAATGAGTTCCAAGAAAATTAAATAATTTTTGTCAATGGTCACAAAAATAGGAAGAGTTAGAGAAGACTTTCAATCAGTTCTTATTGACTCTAGATCCAACAATTTACTACAGAACTCTTCTAATTCTGTCTTAGCACTCTTAAAGTAAGAACCTCCCCCCTCCCACTTTCATTGATGAGAAAAGTCGCTTTCCCATTGTAGACTAGCAACTACTCTAAAACTTAGCATCTTAGAGAATAATTGTGGGGCAGAGGGATAGAGGGACCTTTTACAGAATCACATAACCAGTCCTAGGCAGAGCTTGAATCAGGGACTCTTGATTCAAATATAAAATTGATTGTCTTTTCCTATACTATGCTATGCCTCATAATTAGATCCTAATTTCTGGAAATAAGACAATTCTAGTAGAATTAAATTGCTAAGTTTTAGCCTGTGAAGGTGACTCAGATTATTCTTGATGATGAAAAAATTATGACATGAAGATTTAAGGCCCTACATGAAAGTTTGAACTAATACAAGAAATTAAAATTTTTCTTTTCCTTGGTTTTTGAATAGATATCTGTGAAAGTCAACCATTATTCTAAAATAAAGGAGAGATTATTTATTACAGTTATGCTTAAATCAAAATAATCATCATTTTTAGAGATATTTTCTCCTCTTTTATAAAGTAGAAACTCTTTGAGGAAAGGGACTGTTTTATACTCCCAATGTCTACCAGAGTTCTGTCAATTAAAAAATATTTTTAAATTAATTGATAGATTGGCTGGTTGATCATTTCACTCCAGGGACAAAAAAAGTTGGAGAAATATGCATTTCCTATAGGAAACCAGTTGAGGCCACTTTAGGATCTCACCACGATATGCTCTGTAGGAGAAAAAAATACCTGCATAATTTGGTCATAATCACCAACTTTTTATATTTGGCACCAAGTTTTTGACATTTGCTTAATGAGAGGGAAGGTTTGCTTAACCAAAACACAGATTTTCCTGTTACTTTAATAATTATTATGTAACATCCCCATCACTTCTCCAAACTCTCAGAGATTTGGGGTCTATTTTTTCAAGGGTTGGGATAGTTCTCTTTTCAGTATATTTGAAGGTGGAGCAAGGAGAGAAAGAATTATTCCTGACAGCAGCTCAAAAAATGTTTCAAATTTCTGGTGGGAAATAGATAAACGAAGATTTCTGAAAGAAAATAAATATTTTAGCTACACAGAGATGTTTCTGTTCAAGGATTTTTTAAAAGGACAAAAATAACCTGCTCTGGGAAGGGCAGAGACCTCCACACAGACAAGGGTATAGAGAGAAAGGACTCCTTTTTTCTCCTTTCAGTCCAGCTGGAGGGACTGAAGGACTAAAAGGAAAATAATGAGAGGAAAGAATGAAAGAACTGTGGTGACCAAGACAACAATGAAGGAGGGAAAACAACTCATCCCTCTGCCTGAAGTGCAGACCAACTAATTCTACCCTGATATTGCAAGCAGCTCACTCTGCGCTCTGCTGAGACATCCCAGCAAATGCACTTGGCCCAGCGCTCCATCCTGGCCAGAGATTTTACATTTAGAAGTGTAAGACATAGTAACATTTAAGGAATTCTGGATTCTGCCAGCCAGCTATCCTTTCTCTCTTGGCCATGGGACAGATGAGCCAGAATACTGCCATGCCTTCTATGTGTCTGTTGTCTAAATCAGGAGAGGGGAAGTTTGAGGGAGTGATCCCAGAGTTTGGTGCTTAAGGGAGGGGCATATTTTAGGGTCATCGTGACACTTCTGGCAGGATGGGGCAATCTGACTTGAAATAGTTCTGCTACATTGCTAGATGGATCTATTCATCCCAACCTGAGATTCTGGCTAGGGAAGGAAGTTTCCACTATCCAGACCACCAGGTGAAACATCAGAAAAACAAAATATGTTTTCTGGATATGCTACCTTTTAAATATTTTTTTTTGGTTTGTACCTTTCATTCCTCCTTTTCTTTATGATTACATCTGTTATTTTAGCTTATTTTTCCACTTTGTATTGAAATAGTTCTTTGAAGAAACCGTTATTTTGCATTAAGCAGGGCTCCTTTTTTTCCCCTTTAAAGTTTATACAAAGGAGCAATGTAGTACAATGGATAGAGAGCCAAGCTTCAGGTCAAGAAGATCTGGTGGATTCACACACTGCTTCTGTATTTGACGTGAAGGGAAGATCCATACCAAGAATTCCCCATTTGACAAAATCACAGATTTTCCTATTTTTAAGAGGGGAAAATCAACCATCTGTCCTAAATATACAAAACAAGCACATACATTTTCTCTGTGAGCAGTCACTTGCTTTGACCACCTTATCCAGGTTACGCCAAATACAGAATTTAGGGGGGAGGGATGAGCTGCTTTGGGATTACTGGTCTGTAAATATTGGAAGTCAGTGCATGATGTCTTTAAAACAGTCCTTCTCTGCCCTAGCTGGATGTCAAGACCTGGGTATAGATCTAGGAGACAGTGTAGACCTGGGCAAAAATACTTAGAGCAAAATAAGCTCCCAACTTCCATCAATGTTTTAAATACAGTTTTTTAGTTCCAGGAATAAGACAGACCTGTAATAACACTGATTTTTTTTAAAATCAATTTCTGATGATAATCTCTAACACATTTTTATCCTTCCCACAAGGAGGCTCCATAGTGAATGGATGGGAGGTTCCCAACTTTTTTTTTTTTTTTTGGCAAAGGCAATTGGGGTTAAGTGACTTGCCCAGGGTCACACAGTTAGGAAGTGTTAAGTGTCTGAGGTCATATTTGAACTCAGGTCCTCCTGACTTCAGGGCTGGTGCTCTATCCACTGCGCCACCTAGATGCCCAGCTCCCAACTTTTCAAAATAGAAGCAAGCAAAAAATTCATAGGTCTAAGAACCCAAAGGGAACCTGGTGATTGTCTTGCCCAATGGCCCCATCTAATACAGGAGGATATGGTGGCCCAGAAAAGCTAAAGGATTTCACTGAAGGCATGTGGATAGTAAAATATCAAACCCAGAATTTGAGCCCAAGACCTCTGGGAAGAATCCAAAAATCTCCACCTACAGCATATAGTAGACAGAGGGATTTTTTCTTTTGATGTCAAGCTCAGCTATCAAGAATGTTAATATATATGTCAAATTGAATTGGAGTCTTCAAACCGTTTTTATTTCACCTCCCCTTTTTAAAACCAATTGTAAATCCTCAGGCACTGTCTTATAGACTCTTATAGACTACAAAGTGGAGCCACACTTTAGCCCTTGCAAGAACTCTTCAGCTGTAAGAATGAAACAAGGGAATGACAAAAAAGCTCACCTGCCCTCACCCTCTCAAAATTTCCCTAATCCTGAATTTGTGGATCAAATATACTTAAGCATGCATCAGTAAGCACCTGAAACCACTAATTTCTGCAAGTAAAGCAATGTGAAGTATCCCAGAGTAAGGATCATACATCCAATGAATTAAGAAATCAGTATATCAAAACAACCATTATAAATTTCTAACATAATACATTATATATTATGTAATATATGTGATCATAAAACTCTTCATGAGTTTACTCATCTGTTAAGTGAGGGGCTTGGCCAAAATGATCTCAGAAGTCCTTTTAAAACTCACATTCTGTGGGTCTAATTATTTTTTTTTAGTAATTAGGTACCAAAGCTATTATTAAGGAGAGAGAGGTTGGAAAAAAGAGCTATTATTCAGTTGTCTTTTAAATACGCCAAGCTTCATATAAACAACAATTACAGAATTTGTCAAGTCTTATTTTTAAAAATGGACAAATTAATGAAAACTGTCCCTTTTTTCTGCTTCCTTAAGACTTGGGCTAAGGTAATTATAAATTATATCATTTCCAATTGTAAACAAAAATACAACTTTCCATAATTTAAAAATATCAGAACTCTAGTCTGGAACAAGACGCAGATTTTTCCTGGGTTTAAGAGTATTTTTGCGACTACAAGACCAATTTTCACCTAGAGAAATTCTTGTTTAATTTTAGAAACAACGTGGGGAGACAGAGAGGAAAAAACAGCTACAAACTAAATAAAGAAAACATACTCCCATGACCAATGAAGGGAATGCCTTGCTGTTTTCCCTGACAGGAAAAATGCTTTCACAGAGTTTCTGTTCCCAGGCAGAGGACATCTTTGAAGAGTTTATTTGGTCACCTCTCAGTGTAGCGGGTTTACAAAACTAACTCAATTCAGTGTTACTGGGAGTTACCCACTTAAATGTCCTACACACAGAAGGAGAATAAACCCCTTTCTGTGCCAGCTTTGCACTTGGCTTGAATTTTTACGACTGACTTAGAAGCCCTAGGGAATGAAAAAGTCTCTTAATGGAAACACTGACACAGTCTTAAATATAGTGGCATGAACGGCCCCACTATAAAACTGCACAAGGGATGTGGCCACTGCAGAAGGCGTTGAAATGCACAGAATTTATCAGAAAATCGCCAACAATTGTTTTACTCATATACAACGGCCAAACTGTGAAGACTTGGAGGCATAGAAACATAACCACTGTTTCAACATTTCTAAGCACTTACTTTTTTTTTTTTTCTTTCAAAAAAATGCTAACTTTTGTAGGTTCCTTATCCTTTCATATTTACTGCCTTGATTCCAGCATTGGGTCCAATCACTCTTGTTATGCTGTTTTAGCATATATGTTCTCTCAAAGGCCTGGGGGAAACTTTTCGATATCCCTCTGAAGAATCAGAGTTTATTTTCATGAGACCAGAACATGTGTACACGACAACTTTTTAAAAATGCTCTGAAATAAGACTCAGAATATTAGAGTTCATTTTCATATGAGACCAGGACATGCAGACATGACAACTTTTTTAAAAGTGCCCTGAAATAAGACTCAGAATATTAGAAATTATGAAGCCAATCTTTGGAAGATTCATGAGATTTTATTGTTTTTTTTCTGAGTTTTTGCTTGTATTTTGCTGTGGGTTTTTTTTGAGATTTATCTTAATTTTTAATAGTTTTCTTTCTCGAATTAAGCTGTAGATCACAGTGCTTGATTTTTGAGATATACTTACTTTTATTCCTAAACTGTAGGCTTTTTATATCACTTGGGATTTTCTAGTCTGTCTGGATACATTAATAATGCATTGCTTATCTGAATAACACAATGACCAATCATCATTCCAAATGACTGATGATAAAACATACTACTAACCTCCTGGGAGAGGTGTTTTAGACTCAGGATATAGAATGACACATGAATTTTTTTTTTTTTTTTTTGCGCATGGCCAGTGTGGGAATTTATTTTGCATGAATAAACATATTTTTTAGTTTTCCTTTTTTTTTTTTTTTTTTAATGGGAAGGGGATGAGAGAAAACACATTTTTGTTACTTAAAAAAATAACTTCATCCCTCTTCCCCCAAAAGATATCTCATTTAAAGACTTCCCTACATTATAATTTTTGATTGAATGCCAGTACAAGGGACAAAGGCTTAGTATGACAGGCTGTAGGGACCCCCTGAAATGAAAATTTCATTTCATGAATTGAAATTTCATGAAATGAAATGAAAGTCTGTTGTAATATGGTTAGAGCAAGTCATAGGAAGACTGTAGAACATTGTGATTTCTGTGAAGCTAGAGAGGATATCTGAGTAAATCTGTGTGTAAAACTAAGCGTATTGATCTATATGTTTGGGACAAATGGCTGGAAGCAATAAAAGTCTAGTAGTTGAAATCCTGTGATGTGATAGCTAACAGAAAGGGAGAAAAAATCTGAGGCAGCAGAAGCAAGGTGAAGAAATAAATGGCTAGATAATTCCTAGGGATATCATTATTATAACCTAGTTCCATGGGTGACTCATGTGTCATAATGATGACTCAGATTTGTCAACGAAAGGTTAAATTACATGCAGAATCCTCAGCATTGCAGAGGAGTCAGGAAAAACTGAATTCAAAACTCTGCCTCATACTGCCTCTGAACTCTGGGCAAATCACCTTACTTCTCAGCACCATGGCCAACTCTCCAAAGAGCATGATAGATCTGTCAAGATAATAGGAGTTTCTTATCAAGAGTTCTCTAAACAAATGAAATTACAGATGTAGCCCAAAAATACTCTAATATATACAAAATATTAAGAGGTCTTGAAGAAGTATGTTGCTTAGTCCCCTATGGTAAACTTAAGGACAAGGACCAGACTTGCACATTTATATACTAGGAAAGAGTACCTATATGCTATTGGTGCAATTATTAGAGTCTATTCTATTTAAGGAAGCAGAGAAATGTGAAGCACATTTCTTGGAAGCCATAGAAATGGTTCGTATGAAAAAGACTTGGTATTTAAAGGGTAAACTTCCATTATCTAGAAAATTAAATGAAGTGGAACACATCATTCATGAGTGAGGAGGAGTGGTATGCTGTATATGGAACCAAGGACTATGACAATTTTCATGGTATTCCTTAAATATAACTATCTGGGCCAGCTATTGAGGATTTTATTCTATTCTACTGAAGAGCCAACCAGTAATTTTCATGCCTGAAATGGAATGTCTGAGAATTCAAATACAAAATACTTAATTCTTTCACTAAAAATAAGGGTGCATAATACACGTACAGGACCATGAATTGACAGAACAGTATTTGAAGGTTAATGCTCAAAAGGAAATATTGGCACATTTAATGCTTAATATTTTTAGTAACTCGCAATGGACTCCACTTTTGCATTCCAAGAAGGTCTCCCCAATTTGGAGCAAATGAAATATATATATTTTGAGCAAGTGTATGCATATACATAAGCAGAGATATATTATGAAGAAATTATTCATTTTACAAAACGATTACCATAGAATTTCTTTTAATAGCTCAGCCGGTACATTTTAAAAAGTTTGAATTTACAAAAGTATATGATTTATACACTTCAGAAAACCCCCAACTAATCAAGCAATTATGTTCCAAAAGTTTGTCTTAAGTCATTTGTATGGAATTCAGAAAATATTCTCTCATAAAAACAACATTATATATGGTGTAATACCATCCCTAGTCTAGCTTATTCAGATTTTTATATACCTGAGCTATGTGCTAATAGTCTCAATGAAGTCCTAAGAGATGGGGTGAGACATATTTGCCAATAGAGAGGAGAAGTAAAGGGAGGAGACTTAGAAAGAAGGAAAATAATTTGGAAGGGGGAAAGAGGAAAGGAAGCAATGGTAGACAAAGAAAGGGATAGGAGGAAGAGAAGATGGAAGGAAAGTGAAAAGGAGGAAGAGTTTCCTTCTTTCCTGATACTCTTCAGGGTTCTGTGTTTTGATCCTGCCCAAGACTTGAACTATAGAACTTTATCCAGTCTTGCCCCTATCTAGCTCCCTAAACCCAAATCAAAGTATCATTGGATCAGGGCTTACCTGTTCTTTGCCCCAGTTTCAGAGGATTCTTGGCCAACCTCTCTACTTGTGCTTTTGATCTCATTTCCTTCCATCTCACTGGAAACTTGCCCCATAGATAAATTTCCTCAGTCTTTCACCTTCAGTTTCCTGTTCCTTCTCAGCTACTTATAAATATGTCTAGCTTTCCTCATTCTTCAATAAGACCATTTGACCTCACCATGCCCTCAAATAACCTTTTTTATATTTTTTTATCTTTCACTGCTAAGTTCCTAGTAAGAAGATTTTGTATTTAATGTCTTCTTTTCATCAACAAATTATTTCTTAGCCCTTTGGAATATGGCTTCCAACTTTTCCATTCCATTGAATGGTTACAAAGCACACTTGCTCAGTCTTTTCCCAGTTCTCATATCTGACCTCTCTATGTCTTTGAACACAGTTTGATATTGGGGGTTACCCACCACTTCTAGTAGGGAACCACTTCCCTAAAATGCATAGCAGGTGATAGTCATCTGATAGGCTGCATTCTTAGGGTATCCAGGTGGTGCAGTGAATAGAACTCTGTGCCTGGAGTCAAGATCTAAATTTAACACTAGTTGGAGATATGTCTTAGTTGGATGACCTTGAGCAAGTCACTTAACCCTGTTTGCCTTTTGCAAATGAATTTTCTCATTTGTAAAAATGAGCTGGGGAAGGAAATGGGAAGTCACTCCATTATCTTTGCTAAGAAAACTCCAAATGGGGTCACGAATAGTCAGACATAACTGGAAAACAATGATCTTTCTTGCTTCAAATCAGAATTGTCTGTGTGTCAAAAATACTTAAAGACTGCTTTGAGCTGGTCCCATAGTCGTAGGTCCTACAAAGTTCCTTCCCCCCCATCCCCCCTTCAAAGTTCATTTACATTTTTGCTTTCAAAAGTACAGGCATGTGGGTAGGTTTTCTTTTAACAATTCACATCCTTTAGACTTCTCTTTCACAGATGAAAGAAATAGAAATCCAGTTTTCAAGGGAAGCTAAATTTCAGTGAAAAGCAGTGCAATGGGGGACGAGTCAATGCAAGCCCAGCTCTGAAATATGCACAGTATTTTGGATGCTGAATAGCTACCCAGAGCCTTAGAGAACATGCTTGTAGAAATGGAAGATGATGTGAGGAGGAAGGGCCCTAATTTCTGATTCAGAATACTCACAGATATTCTGGCAGCTTCCCATCTACTTATTCCATAGCTTTTACCTCATTGCTGACCCAGAACTGAGTGTCCACACAAAAGTAGATCTTTGAAGCTTTCTTTTTTCCTGGTGACAAATGAGGCAAGAACTGTTGCAAGCCTCTGGGTAGGGAGAGCAGTTGTGCCATTAGTTGACTCTCCTCTTCTGGATTGACATGATTCTCCTATCTCTGTTGTGTATTCTATTCTGCTCTTAGACAAATGAGAGTCAGACACAGAGAAAATCAAGTCTTTGTGAGATTCAAAAAATCATAGGAACTATTAGAAAATCAATGATAGCTGTCCATGACAGAGTGCCATGAATCCTGAAATCAAGTAGAATGAGTCACCAGCATAGCAGCCAAGGAAATAACCTGTGAGATCCAACTCAGCATTAAATACACTCAGTAAAGATACTACATTTTATAGGTGAGGGGATACCTGGTCCAGCTGGAAGTGAATTTGAGTGAAGAAGTGAACAAATTATTTAATAGTAAACAAATTAAGTCTGAGCCCACTCTCCCCAATGGCACTACTCCCATTCTGGGGAAACATTTTTTATTTTGGGGTCTTGCCATATCTTTTTAGTAAATATACCTTTTTAAAGCTAATTAATGTCAATTGGATAGTTGATATTGAGAAAGAAAATAGTTAATTGATAGTGGTAAGATATAGGAGCTGCCAATTGATATTAGAGAAAGGAATAAATAGGAATGGGAGCTGATGAACAATAACATTAGAAGAGCCCTACAGCTCCACAAGGGAATCTTTAGAATTCTGAAAGAAAACAGAGAATAGGGAACTTGATCTGCCAAAGGTGTTAGAATTGGGAAAGACTAAATCTGCACACACAGATGTGTGTGTGTATATATACATATATATATATATATATATATATATATATATATAAACACAAATATATACATGCTTATATATCTATATTTCTGTGTTTTTGTATGTATATTTCTATATATGTATATTTGTTTATGTATATATATTTCTGTATGTGTGTGTTTGTAATGTGTTAAACCTTGCATATACCCGCTCTGGTTCTCAGATGGGCTGGAAATGGTTCATTACCCAGCCAAAGTAAAGCAAAGTATCCCCTAGGCTTGTGTGTCCTACAAGGAATGTGGGTGGGATACTGCCTCTGGAGGATGGAACTAGGAGAGGCCTTTTTAAAAATATATAAACACAAATCTGTCCTTATCTAGCCACCTTTTGGGGAAAGGGACCCCACCCAGGGATTACGGAGTAAAATCTGAAGCTTGGTCTGTGTCCTGAAAAGTTCAGTTGTGGCTCCTTGGCTACACAGACATGTAATCAGCTTTTCATGGAATAACCAATTCTTCTTACATCTGAAAATTATAATTTGATAATCTGACATCATGAAAGTGGCTTGTAATGTTTCTGGACAATAACCAGAGCTTGCCTGTTACATGGGCATTTGGCAAACTTCAATTTGGATGATTTCATCCCAAACAAAATGCTGAGTGAATATATTTCTTTTATTTTTAGAAATGCAGTTGTACAATTATCTTCTTAATTCTAACCACTTCTAACTGTTGATGTTGTTCTCATAAATGTTTCAAACTTCAGATGTACAGGCAACTTAGTAAAAAAAAAATGCATCTGCTCTGGTAGGTTCCAGTAACATCTCTAATTAAGACTATAGTCTTAGGCTGCTTGTTGTTTTCTCTTTGTTTCTCAATCTCTGTCTCTCTGTAGTGTCTCTCTCTCTCTGTGTCTCTAAAATGAAGGAGGCGTGTAATATATGGGAAGTGAGAGAATACTGGAATGAAAGTCAGAAGGTGTGTGCTCATTTAGGTGAGTCACCTCCCCTCTCTAAATTATTTTATCCCCTGAAAAGTAGGGGAACACATTTTCTGAATACTTCATAGGATTCCTGTAAGGTTCAAATGAGAGCATCAAATGAGACCTTCAAGGCCATCTGACCCAATGCCATTTTAAATATGAGGAAATTGGGGCCCAGAGAGTTGTGACTTGCCCAACTTCAGTCAGTCAATAAACATTAAGTGCCTACTATATGCCAATCAATCAATAAACATATATTAACTCCCTATTATATGCCAGGCTGGCACTTGCTACTGGGGATTCAGAAAGAGGCAAAGTTCCTAACTTCAAGGAGCTTACAGTCTGATGGGTGAAACAATAAGCAAAAATATGTATAAACATCCCAGAAGCAGCAAGTAAAAGGAGTGAGATTTTACCCAAAGTGCTTTGACTCCATATTTTGTGCTCTTTGGACTAAGCTTGGGTCAAAGGTAGGATGGGGAATGACATATGTCAAATTCTTGGTGAACTTTGAAGCACTATGTAAATGTTAGCTTTTTATTGTTATTTTATTATTATTTTTTATTGTTAGCTCATTTAATTCTGAGAGGATATTAATACAGGGAATATTGCCTCTATTGTACTGATGAAAGAATGGACACTCAGAGAGGTGAAGTCATTTGTGCAAAGGTCACATAGGCAGTAAGTTCTAGAGGCAGGATTTTCACTCCAGTCTCATCTAGCTCCAAGTCTGGAACACTTCATTATACTATGCAAAGCTGCCTTAATGTCTCAGGGTTATCGAGATCCTAAAAAAGATCTCTAATATTTTTGTGCAAGAGCTAGAAGGAAACCAAAAGAATTTCTAAACAAGTCATGTATAGGAAGGAAATCTGCCATACTTCTTGTAGTCTTCTGTAGAATGAGGGAGGACCCCCTAGGCAATCCTATAGAAACTGGACATTCTCTCCAGGAGAAACAGCTCTTTAAGGTTCTGATATGACATCAATGCATTAATAAACAAAAGTATTTGTTAAGTGCCTATTATGTGCCAGACTGTGCTGGTGCTAGGAATACAAAATCAAAAAATGATACAATTCCTATCCTCTAATCTGAAATCTCACAAGCAGGTCTTGAAGCACTGGATATAATACTTTTTTTCTTCCACTATAGCAAAATTTAGTTATATATGTGAAGGAGGAAATAAGTTTTTATGTCTAAACTGCTTTCTCTCAGCTTATGTAACTAAAAATGCTTTGATTTAAAAATAAAACTTGGCTAATAATTAACTCATAATATGGACCAAATGCATTTGGAATGTTTAGAGGGAAAAAAACCCAAACCTTAAATGACCTAGACATTTAACTTTAAAAAGTAGTCCCTAATGCACGCACATTGCCTAATGTTCTTAAGAGTTTATATTTTATCACCTCTGAAAGTAGTATGCTTTTTCCAAACAGTAAGCATACTGGGGAAATGATGTAATGATTTGTCTTTTTTTTTTTTTTTTTAAAGGAACCTTAAACTGCCCAATGTCAGAACTGGGAAAAACTTTGGCCATCTAGTCCATTGGTCCTGAAACCTTTGGCAGTCTGGTAGGGGCTATGGACCTCATCCAAGAATCATGTTTTTTTCATTGCCTAAAATAAAATATATCGGTTTTCAGGGGAAAACAATTATTTAAAAATAAACTTGTTAAAATAAAAAACAGATCATGAACTCCAGGAACTCCAGGTTGAGAACCCTTCAATTAGTTTTATTCTCTCCTTCACACAGCTCGTTAAAGTGCCATCGCAGAACATTCAGTCTTAGGTTTTCTGATTCTAAATACAGTGCTAAATAAACAATTAAATGGAATCTCTAGTATTCAATATGGAAAATTGGTCTCTGGATGAAATACCTGGAAAGGTCATCAGAAAGTGAGACATAACCTGTTTTGCAAAGTTCAATTGACCTATACAATTCATCCTCCAAAAACCATTAACCATAAATGTGTATGTGTGTGTGTGTGTGTGTGTGTGTGTGTGTGTATTAAGCTTAAGAACTATATAGGAACATATATCCACATATAAACACATAGGCTTTTTTCTTGGAGAGAATATCACACACACACACACACACACACACATCCCTAATTCACTTCTATCCATCCACATCCATTACCTTTACTTATTTTTATTCTCATCTCCTCCATGTTTCTAGGGCAGACTCTGCCTTACTATTTTTCAGATTTAAGGTTCTGACTATACTTCCTGGAATTCAAACCCAAAGTCCCCTTGTGCAAATGCCTTCTAAGGTATTAGGCTTCTCTAAAAAAATCAGGGATAACTGGGACCAGAATAAACAAATTTTAACTGCCATTGCTTAATTTTTTCTTTATCTGAAAGTTAAGTTCACTCATTTCAGCCTTTCCTATGGTACCCTTCTCAACAACTTCATCTTGCCTATCTCAATCCTTTTTCTGCTAGTCACCTCTAGCCTTTATTTGTTTTGACTACAAGTTGCAGGGAGGGTGTAGACTTGCATTGGCAGAGTGCTTCATCACCTAGGAATCCTAAGCTCAGATTGCCCATCTATGGAATGGAAATAATAATACCTACAGCCCTCACCTTATATGAGCCCATTGTGAAAGTTCAGTGAATTAATGTATGTAAACTATCTTGTAAATCTTAGGTTGTTATCATTGCTGATTATTGAGTAATTATTAATTATTACATTATTGATCAATGCAACAGAGATAAAAAGTGGCAAAACAAGAATGGACACTCAGGTCAGAGCCTTTTCCATTGTATATCTTTTTTTTTTTTTTTCCAGAGCTCTTTGTTCAAAAAAAGGCCAATGTCAACTCAACTCTCCAAAAAAGTCCACCTGTATCTCCTTCCTGAGATATCACTCTTCCCCAACCCTACTCAGATTAAGTATTGCATCGAAAGATACAATCTATCTCTTCTTGAGGCAAAATAACAACAATAGCAAGACTTACGCCTAGATAGCAAAATTCAGGCTCCATTTTATTTCTGGCCAAAATGAAAAACAAAAAAACTTCATTCACTTACCTGTTCGATAGACAAAGTTGCCTTCAGTCTCTGATGATGATGGAGACACTAGCTCCTCCTCAAATTCATTGGAACTAAATGACCCCGAATGGTTTCTCTGTCTCGTTTTTTCCATCATTGCTGCATTTGTGGCCATGACGTGTCGCAAAGAGTCATTAAGGTAGCGGTTCAACAAGCTACTCTTGTATTTGGGGGGTGACACGTAGTCCTCATTGGTGCCGGGTTCTGGTCTCACTCCAGTTTTGATCACAGAGCTCTCTGTTTTAATTACTGCATGGTGAACTGGGTTATTATACCCCGATTCATTCACATGGTTTCTTGGGGGATTTTCTCCATCTGAGGGAGGCAAAAAAGTCTAGGTAGTGAAATACAGGTAGTAAAATACGTGTGTTTTTGCCTAACCATTCAATTGTGAAATGTAATGATTAGAGAAACATAAAAGTCAAGTTCTCAAAAACAGAATGGACCTTATTTTTGTGTTTAGGGGTTAAAGTTAAAACTTTCAGAAATAAGACCTCTAAACATACTGACCAAACATTATTCCAAAGGATCCATGACAATACATCCTACTCCCATCCTGACAGAGAAGTGAAGAATTCAGAGAAAGAATTAGAAATATATATATATACATATGTATATAGTATATGTATATATGTATTCATATGCACGTGTATATAATATACATGTGTACATATGTAATATGTATTTTTGATATAATCAGTGAGGAAATTTGATTTTCTTGATAATGCTTATTTATTACAAAGGTTTTTTCCTCCCTAAACAAGAGGAGTGGAGGGAGAGAAAACGGATTTATAAAACTTGAGATAAATAAAATTACTTTTTAAAAAATAAGCTGACTCTTTTGCTAAAATGAAAATAGAGATTGTTTGTACATGTCTCTCCCCCCTGCCATGTTAATTCAATTTTAATGACTTTTTCAGAGGGTGTTATTCTGACACATAACTTCTTAAACAAGGGGAAAATGTAACAAATCTGTTGGTCATTTATAACATTACAACAGCAAAGTTACCTCATGCAATAAAAAAGAACCAATATGGCACCAATAGGCCTTATGGGACAAATCACTAACTTGTTAAAAACAATTAAAAATCAAGGTAACCTTCTAAATCCAGGAGCAAATAAAAAAAAAACCAACAAACCTTCAGAACATGAATCATCACTGCTCACACTAAGTCTTTCTGCATTTCCTTGCACATATTTGTTGTAGAGTTTTATTCGCAAAGCCCAGCTCAGATCTGGTTGCCTGACCGTATTCTTAAGGCGACGTCTTGCATTAGCAAACCAGTTTGACACCTAAAAAACAAATAAAATGTCTGCTTTCATAAAATTTAAAAACCTTTCCCATTGATACCTGTATTTTCTCACAAGTTGAAGGTGAGCATCCAACAAAGTCAGCACAAAATAGTGGAAACAGGTTTAGACAAGGAATTAGGGAAGACCTGGATTCAAAGCCCATCTCTGACACCTAGTAATCATATAGAGGTGAGTCACCTTTTCTGAACCTTAGTTTCCTCAAATTGAAAATAGGATTAATAATCCCTATAGCACCTTTCTCATGGGCTTGTTGTGAGGATCAAATGGCATGTACCAACAAAAGATCAATCAACGAGTAATTAGAGTGTTCAGACTGGGTTATTGGGAGGGAAATAGAGATCAAGAGGAAGCAGACTTGGGGGAGGGATAGGATTAACTCAGTTTGAGTCATGTAGATTTTGATGGGAATGGAATGATGACACTTGAGCTCAGGAGAAAAGCTAAGGTTGGAGATATAAATTTGGGCATTATCCATTTTTTTTTTCCTAATTAATGCCATGGGAATAGAAGAGGTTGATATGGTAGAGAATATTGAGTGAGGAGGGAAGAGGAAGAGGGATAGGAAAAGAAGTTTGGAGAAAGCCTGTGTTAAGGGGGCAGGAAGAAGATTGCTGAAACAAATTTTTTGCTTTTTATTTTTTATCCTCTCATGTTCTTCTGTGCATATGGCAATGTAGTTTTTCTTTTCTTATCCTGTATTTGTTTAAAATAAATAAGTAAAAAAGAAAAATGAAAATTAGATGTTTTTTAAAATGGCATGGTTCTTTAAAAAGGATGAAACATAGGGAATCCTCATTAGGTGTCTTTGTTGCCAAATTCTATTTCAGAATATAGTCCTAAATTACTATCAAGGTTTTAGGTGGTAACATTTGCACTGAAAACTTCATTTTTCTAGATTTCCTTCTATAAACATACAAATCGGCATAATGCTTAAAGGCTTACTAGTGGGTAGGTCTGTAGAAGTCATCTTCTACTTAAGAAGTAAATGAACTATTATGGCTGTCTCTCTCTGCCAAATGGTTAGGAAGCATTACTTCTTGGAGGATGAGGAGGAGGAGCCCAGAATAGTTAAATCCTCAATATTTACTCTTTACATCTTCTCCACCCCCTTTAGAGGCAATTGATGTTAAGCAAACAGCTAGTAAGTGTCTGAGATGGGATTTGGACTCAAGTCCTCCAGACTTTAGAGCTGGTGCTTTATCCACTGCACCCCCTAGCTTCCTCTAATCTTCATCTTTTAATCTATTTTTCTAATCTGCCTTTAGAAATGCTAACAATGTCTCTCCCACCTTGCTCAATATAGCAATAAAGAACTTACCTTTTGCTACAATTTATTCCCTTCTAAATAACTACTCTTACTATTACTCTCCTCTGCTTATCTCTCTGAATGAGGACTCCATCATTTCCCCTTATTTCTTACTCTTTTCCATCATTCACAGATCAAAGAACATGAATCAGAAGCTGCTTTCTCCTTCCCTACAAATCCTAATATCTTTAGTTTCAATACTCAAACGATTTAGGATCAAATGAGACTATTTATAAGGCATTTAGCACAATGCCTAACACACAGTAGGTACTTAATAAAGGCTTCCTTCTTTCTTCTTTCCTCCTGAGGTTCTAATTAATCTTGAATAGAAATTTCAGAAGAACCTTTTTTGTTGGTTCTCCGCCTTTTAAGGGAAGCTAGGTGATATAGGGGATAGAATGCCAAGCCTAGAATCAGAAAGATTCATCCAGCTGTATGATCCTGGGCAAGTCACTTAATCCTGTTTGCCTCAGTTTCCTCATCTATAAAATGAGCTGGAGAAGGAAATGCAAGCCACTCCAGTATCTTTGCAAAGAAAATTCCAAGTGGGATCACAAAAAGTCAGACACAACCAAAAAATTACTAAACAACAACTGCCTTCTATCTTTTTCCTCTTCATTCTCAAAACAGTACTACTTTAGAGTGGTGGCTGGTGGCTTAGTGAATGGAGTGCTAGGCCTGAACTTAGGAAGACCTAAATAAATACTTACTAGTTGCATTATCCTGGCTGAACAAGTCATTTAACTTCTGTATACCTCAGTTTCCCCAACTGTAAAATGGGAATAATACTAGACATACCTTGTAGGGTTGTTGCAAGGATCAAATGAGATAAAATTTGTAGAACACATTGAGCATAGTGCTTAGCACATAGTAGGTGTTATGTACATGATTATTCCCTACCTCCCCACTTAAAAATTCATTGATTTTAGCACAAAGCTCCAAATCTTACACTGATTCCTACTTCTCTTCTTAGCTTGGCCTGGTAGTCAAAAAAAAAAAAAAAAAAAAAAAGAATGTTCTAAAAGTCATTTTTCCTGGTTTATTTGGGTAGCCTTGGCCAAATAACTCAGTGTCTCTGGGTCTTAATTTCTTCCTCTGGAGAATCAGACATTTACACCAGATGACCTTTATGGTGTCCCTTCCAACTCCAATGTTCCCTATGAATATTGTTCAACCACCACATGACTTATATAGCTCAATTACCCTTGAGCAATTAGCCCTAACTACTCTGTTATTCCCAAACATTCTTCCCTCTTACAATCTATCCATTTCATTCTCTACCATTTTACCTTTCAAAAAGACTGAAAAATCTTCTACTTGTCTTGGGCCAAATTAATCCCCTCCTATCAGTTACAGCTCAAATTGCAAGACTTCTCTGGGTCTTGCACTAAACAGAATGCATTAAACACCTTAAATCCCTCCTAAAATAACAGCTACCAGTGTAGTGTGTATTTATACACACAGAGAAACATATACATTTATGTATGTAGACACATACACCTATGTCTACAGATATATATGCCTAAATATATATGTATACACCTACATATGCCTATGTCTGTAAATATACATATATACCTACATATACATTTATAGACATGCACAGGGACATTTATACATATGTCCATAGACACAATCTACATATAGATGTAGTCTATAATACATATAGATGCACGTCTATGTCTGTAGACATGTTATATAAGTACTTTGTATAGCTAGCTATAGCTATGTATGCATACCTGTGAGCCTGTAACTATTCAATTAAAGGGACAATGTGTGTAGACTTATTTTGCCTGGTCCCAGAGAAAGAAAAATAAATACAAACAATTTTACACTCAATGAAAAGGGAACTCCCTCTTTTTTCCCTCTCCTGAACATTCCCAACAATTAAACTACCCAAAAGTAGAATGGCTGCCTCCAATGTTATGGGTTCCTCTTCCTTAGAGGCATTCAAATGAAAGCCAGATGACCTATCATTGGGTATATTGAGGAGGGGGATCCTTTTACAGGTATAGGTTGTGCGAAATGGTCTGAGGTCTGTTCCAGCACTAAACTTCTATGACATTGTGATTAGAAAGAGTGATGGATTAGCAAACAACTGAGCTTCATGTCCTGGCCCTACTGCTTACCAGTCAATTAATCTCTCTGAGCCATATTTTTCTCATCTCCACAGGTATGCTGAACAGATGACTTCTCTGCTCTATGATCCCTTCTGGTTCTAATATGCTGTAAATTGAGCCCTATTACAATGTCCATTACAACAAAACCGTATGTAGAAAGAGATGTAATAACTCACTCATGTCATACAATGTTCAATCTCATTCTGACATGCTCCAGTTCTCTCCATGGATCTGTGATCTTGATGTGATTATTCCCTCCAACAGTGCAGCTCTAGACTGTCCATTCATGTCCCTCCCACTACCCAGTCATATCTCCCAAAGATTCACCAAAGGAGGTTCCTCTCAGTGTGTTTGGAGCTGTCACAAGTTCTCTGGTGCGGAACACAAAGACTTTCATTGATTATCCTTTGATCTTGCTTCATGATCAACCCTTTTTTAATTCATATTTTTTATAATTCATAACTTTATAATTTTTTCATTTAGAATTTTTCAGATGACATGGCTTATACTCCACAACTCCTGTGTGATTCCTCATTTGCAATGGACTAGAATCTGCTTATGACCACCACAGACTTCTAGGTGTGTCTATATGTATTATAGACCACATCTACATGTAGCTTGTCGCCATATATATATCCATGTCCATCACCTTTTCTGTGATTCTCAACTTCAGATCTTCAGAAACTAGAGCACGAATGGCTCACAACCTCCCAACATCACTAGATGACAGGCTTTAGCTGGCACAGTGGATAGAGGGCTCAGCCTGGAGACAGAAGGAACTGATCTCAATTCTGGCCTCAGAAACTTACTAGTTATATTACCTGCGCAAATCACTTAATCTCTGTCTCAACAATAAAATGGGAATTATAATAACATCATAACTCCAGGGATATTATGAGAACCAAATGAGATAATACTTGTAAACCAATTAGTATCATGTCTGGCACATGGTAGGAGATTAATAAGTGCTTGCTTCCTTCCCCGTTTCAAAATATTTTTGAACGTTGGTCTTAGGTTTCAGGAGGAAGCTCAGAGGCATTCAAAACACAAGACAATTTCTCAAAGCTTCTCCTGTTCAATTCTGGACCCACCTCATCGTTCCACCATAAAATAATTTTAGTAACACCTTGAAGTTTATTGTAATGGAATTTAATATTCTTTGTTCATCAGCATGATTGCTGCTTTTTTTTTTTCTTGAGACAATTGGAGTTAAGTGACTTGCCCAGGGTCACACAGGTAGGAAGTGTTAAGTGTCTGAGGCCAGATTTGCGTATGTCTTTTTTTAATGTTCTGTTATATATTCCCTAAAAAGCAATAGGGATAGCGGATAGAGAACAGATCTTTGAATCAAGAATGAATGAAAAGGTTTTCATTAATAAAAAAAGTATTTGTCATGGGTTAGTCTCTACTCTCACTGAGCTCCCAATGTAATACAGGAAGACAACATATAAAAAAAATCCAATAGAAAAGCCCAGTGACCTTTTAAGTGTAGGCAAAAGAGACAGTAATGAATCTTTTTTTTTAGTGCCATTTCTATTTACCATTCAGTAATTCCGAGACTTTTGGTTGTAAGAATGTTGTTTTTTGATTCGTCAATAGCTATGACTCTTGAGGAGGGGAGGGATACAGAATCTTGAGAAACAATTGCCAGGTCTCTCATCTCTATAAGAGTTATCTCCCTGGACAATACTTGGGGGGCATGTAATGGTGATAATGTTGCTATTCCTAAGGCTCTTGGGCTTACCTGCTCATAGATGGCAGTTGAGCTTCCCTTCGTGGTGATGGAAATGTTCCTCTTGATGAGGGCTATTGATAAAACCCTAAGTACAGATCCCGTTTCTGATACTTATCAACCATGTCACCTTAGGCAAGTTACTATGACTATGAGTCAGTTATGTAAATAAAATCTCTAAGACTCTACATTTCAGAGAAGATGCCAATCTGCTTCCTTCCCAGGAGCTCTCTCTCTACTAATGAAATCCAAGGTCTATCACAAACAAAAAAGGTAGGAGCAGGGAACTTAGTTCATTTAACTTTTCATGGTGCTATCTTATCTTTAACACATTCAGTGCCTTCCTATTATACAAACTTTGTAAAGGCATGAGTCATCTGGGTAGGTTCATGGATTTAAATCTGGAAAAGATCTTAGAGACTAGTAAACCCAACCTCAATCTTGTGTAGATGGAGAAACTGGTGAACAGAGAGATTAAATGACTTGACCAGTGATTACAAAGTTAAGATATATAAAGGAGAATTTGAACTCAATGGGAACTCTGTCCCATTATTATTATTATTTTTCTATTTACAAACTTTTGACTTCTTCTACCTATTGACCACAAACCATACTTCCTAATTTTTTGCCACCTTCCTCTGTACCCATTTTCATGTTGAGTTTCAAGGAATATTTTGACTTTTTTTAAAGGAAGAATTGGTCAAGTTTTTCATAGGTTTTCTCTTCTTATTTATCCTCTTCAATGATGATTGGTACAAAAACTGCAATTTTTTTTCATTTTGCTTCTTTCTTATATTTATTTTGGTCATAGTAAGGTCCAGTGAGCAGGTATACTAGGAAACAATGTTTCATAGAGTATTGGAATAGAAGGATGCCAGATCCTTCAGTTTCTTCATTTCATTTCCATTTCTAAAGGGAGGGCCTGTGCAAGCTGGCCTTCCATTTGGCAAACATTCTTTTGTCTTCTGGTTTCATTTATTGTGAGAATGTCTATGCTGATGGTGCAGTCCTTCAAGGTGTGTGAACTAGCTGGCCACTGAACAAATATCACACATTAAAAATAACAACAGCTAAATGACGATTCTTAGTCAAAGTTCCTGATTTTCTTTTTCCATCATCCTGCCACTTCCATTGTAGAAGTGAGATGAAAAAGACTGCTTCAGATTTGACTGTTTGGAAATATGGTGGGTGATCAGAACAGAACCCACTTGGGAACAAAGCTGAGATTCAAAAAGCATTTATCAAGCATCTCTGAGGTCCAGGACACTGGGCTTTAGAGATATTTAGAGTTATGCAGAACAAGGGAGATGCCTAAGGTGGGGGCTGGCCAAATGCCCCAGTTTTCTAAGAGGAGAAGAAGGGAGACTTTGCAAACTAAAGGAGAATAAACTCTAACCAGATTCTTGGCCTAATTCTAGAACAAATTCTTGCAGGAAAAATTTTGAGAACTTGGAGTGGTAATCATTACTACAAGGTCTCATGGTTAAGGACAAAATTATACCAAGCTAAACTCATATCCATTAGTGGGATATGCATTATACTGCTGTTGTTGTTGCTGTCCAGTAATTTCCAGTCATGTCTAACTCTTTGTTTCTTTTTCTTTTTTCTTTTTTTTTTTTTTTGAGGCTGGGGTTAAGTGACTTGCCCAGGGTCACACAGCCAGGAAGTGTTAAGTGTCTGAGCCAGATTTGAACTCCGGTCCTCCTGAATTCAAGACTGGTGCTCTATCCACTGCGCCATCTAGCTGCCCCTATGTCTAACTCTTTGTGACATCATTTGGGGTTTTCTTGGCAAAGAATGATTTGCCATTTCCTCTTCCAGTTTATTTTACAGATGAGGAAACTGAGGCAAATAGGGTTAAGTGACTTGTCCAAGATCACACAGCTAGTAAGTATCTGAAACCATGTTTGAATTCATGAAGATGAATCTTCCTGACCCCAGGTCCAGCATTTTATCCAATGTATTACCAAGCAATCCCAAAGTATTATGCTAGCTATTATGAATATCCTGGTGGACAGTGTAGAGAAATGTGGCTCAGTTCAATGAGGTAGGTTCAGAACCAGAAGAATAACAAGACCCAAGATTATTTATTAAGAAGATTAATATCAACCTAGAAGTGTTTGAAGTTCTCTCTTTGATGAATTTGATGAATTCTCTTAGCTCTCAGCTCTATTAATAAGCTGAGAGAAAAAAATGGCATTTTTATTGATTTTTCAAATGACATGAAATTGGCAGAGATAATTGATGTGCCAGGTAATAAAATTGAGATTCCCCAAAGATCTGAATAGACTAGAAAAGCAGGCAAAATCTAATAAAGGTGAAACTGAACAGAACTCAACAAATGCGAACAGCATTACTTTCTGGAATAGATGTAAAGTTCTGCAGTTATATTAAAAATAATCAATTACACCAACTGGGGATGATGGGGAAATTTTGATTTAACTCTGATTCATATGCACACAAAAGTCTTTGACATTCAAATTGACTCCAAAGTAAGTGTGAATCAAAAGTGTGACATGGCAACCAAAAAAAACCCTAATTCAATGTGAGGATGAATTCATAGAGTTATTGTGTCCCAGAATGAGGAAGGTAATACTCCCACTGTATTTTTGTCTTTGAATATGTGTTTAGTTCTGGGCACCACATTTTAAAGGAATTGGCAGGTTTAATCTCATCCAAAGGCAACAAAAAATTTCATTTTACAGGAAATTTGGTCATCTTGCATTGTAGTGTTCAGGATAAGTATCTGCAAAAATATCACCAAGAAACTATTTGCATTTTAACACTAATATCTGTGACAGAACAGCTGGAGATAAAGTAATTCTCTTAAGAATTTACAAAACACTCCAAATTAAACTGACATAAACTTTGATACTGTTTTCAAGGCAAAGGTGGCAAACTATGTTGGAAAATATATAAGGAAAACTGGCAAATTATGTTGGAAAATATGTTTCAGGAATAAAAAATGAGAAAAGCCAAAAGTTCGTAGACTACACCAGAGCTTCATGCCTCTATAATATGAATACTTTCTTTGGGAAAACATTACAAATAGGCAATGAGATGGAAGAGAGTTGACATGCTCCCCTGTGGGAAACTACACTTCTTTCAATGACCCTAAGATTTTCCTTGTTAAAAAGGTCCTTTTTTTTTTTTTTTAAACAATATTCTTTCAGTGATATCTCAAAGGGCAAATAAAGAAGCTCATGTTGTTTATAAGCAAGCTGCCATGTATTACTAAGAGAAATTGCATAGGAGAAGTGGGGATAAGATGCCAGCAGAAAAACACATGGTTATGAAAGCAGGTGAGCCAGACATAGGGAATGAAGGATAAGTGATAGGACCGCATATCCACATAATGCCCAGAGATTTAGAGCCCTTCGATTATTGATTGGGCCTCCAGTGATTAAATTTATTAGAGGATATCGACAAGAGTCTCAAAAGTGAAGAGCACTAGATAGGGTTGGGTTGTAATCTGCCACACCAGTGAAATCACAAATACCTTAGCTAATGGACAGAAATATTTAATTATATGCAAGATATTGTTTCCAGGATTAACAACAAGATTTGCTCATAGATGAAAAAAAAATCCTCTTTACCAACAGAGGATTAGAACTTAGTTTTTATTCACATGAAAATGACTAAGGGTTTTTCATTAACTGCAAGGTCAACATGAATCAAAATTATAACTTGGCAGCCAAAAAAGCTATCATGATTTTCGGCTGCATTTGTGAAAGAAGAGTATCTAGAATGAAAAAGGATCCTACCATGTATTTCCTTGGTCAAATACATCTAGAGTCAGGATTTACCTTAGTCAGACTACATTTGGAGGATAGTGTTTGCCCAAACCTGACTCAGACCAGCCCTTCTGTGATCCTGTTAATTCATGTTTCATTGGTAAGAAATGAGGTTCTCAGAAGTCATTTGCAGTTAAAGGAGGTTTACTTAGCCTTAGTGTAGGGATAATATTCAACAAGGCTACTCTGGCATTTAGCTTGGGTGGACTCCTGGTCTTCTCCATACAGTAACATCTGGTCAGTAGGATAGGGTGTGGTAACTTCTGATCTTGGGACATCTCTCAAGTCTGAAAGGTCCTAACCTCTATTGGGTGGATATTTTAAATGCCCTTAGGTGACCAGGAAAACTGAGGTCAACGGAGGTATAGAGTGAGCCTTGGACCTTCACCAGTCAAGTTCTAAAAAAATGGCAACCCTTTTGAGAAAAAAAAATGTCTAATATGTTGTGGGGTGGGGAAGAACCCTAGTAGATATTGATTGATTTTAGAATATATGTCAGCAAGCTGGTACAGATCAAGTCAAAAGTAACCAGTGGACTTCAAACTAAATTATACAAGAATTGGTTGAAGTAGGACACTAAACTGCAAAAAAGGTTACTTCTGAGGATGGGAAAGGGGTGGGAACCATAACATTTAAATATAGGACCTGAGAAGCAGGATTAGATTTAACTTTTGGGGTTTAGAAGAAAGAGTATAAGTTACAGAAAACCAATTTTTAACTCAATGTAAAGATGAATTCCCTAATAACTAGAGCTATTTTTAAAAAAATTAACTACCTTGAGTTCCTTTATTCCTGGAGGCATTCAAAAGCAAAAGCTAGATGACTAATTGATTAAGGAGGCTGGAGAAGGGAAGTTTCACTTCAGACAGACATTAGGCTAACTGATCTCCGAGATCTCTGAAATCTCTAAGATCTCTAAGATCTTGAACTCTAGGACTTTTTGAGTTTAATAAAAACACTGAAGGGATATTTCCAAGCTGATTTCACAAGATTTATTGAAGTCTAATCTGTTACTATGCTCATAATATCAACTAAATCAATATCTTATAATCTGAAATTCAGAGTGGACACCAGACCTGAATTTCTCTCTGATGCTTAACCCCAGATGCAAACAGTTAACCAAATGGTAGCTAAGTTAGAGAAATAAAATTTTCAAATACAGAATTTCTATTGAAGAAAGAAAACGTAACCAGCTTAACAATAATAAAAATATTGATTCAAAGTTTTTACCTAGAACTTAGTATGGGGAACTCCTTCAGCATGTCATTATGATTTTCCTTAAAGCCTTTTTTACATAAAACAGGGCTCCAGAGTGAGTCTAGTGGTCTTTGAATTGGCATTTTCAAGTCAAATTCATAGTGTACAAAAACCCTATATTTTATAGTGACAGCTTAGAAGTCCCAGACTTTAGCTGGCAGAAAAAACTAGGTAATTTTCATGCTACTCTAATGGGGCTTCTTTGCATCCATCATATTGACACGATAATCATTGCAGTAAACCTAAAGAGTTAGCTTGGAAGTTGTCCATCTTATAATACACTAAAGCTAACAAACTTATTGTAGATTATTCAGCTGAAATATTTATCACCTGACTTCCATACAATGGCATTTAATTCTAAATTTATGTATGGACTAATACAAATAGATTGATTTGGGCTTTAGTTAAATATTTTACCAGTTACCATGAAGCCTATGAACTGCCAACTTTGCAAACATCTCTACAGAAGGAAGGGAGGGAGGAAGAGAGCCAGGGCTGGGGCAGGGGGAAGGAGGCAGAGGAAGGGAAGGAGAGAGGGAAAGAGGTAAAGAAGGAGAGAAGGTGAGGAGAGGAAGAGAGGGAGGGGGGAGGAGAGAGAGAGAGAGAGAGAGAGAGAGAGAGAGAGAGAGAGAGAGAGAGAGAGAGAGAGAGAGAGAGAGAGAGAGAGAGAGAGAGAGAGACAGACAGAGACAGAGACAAAGAGACACAGAGAGAGAGACAGAGAGACAGAGACAGAAACAGAGAGACAGAGACAGAGAGACAAAGAAAGAGAGAGAGACAGAGACAGAGACAGAAACAGAGACAGAGACAGAGAGACAAAGAGAGAGACAGAGACAGAGACAGAGAGAGAGAGAGAGAGAGAGAGAGAGAGAGAGAGAGAGAGAGAGAGAGAGAGAGAAGAGAGAGAGAGAGAGAGAGAGAGAGAGAGAGAGAGAGAGAGAGAGAGAGAGAGAGAGAGAGAGAGAGAGAGAACTGCATTAACAAAATGACAAGTATGGTGAAGAAACCAAAATGGGACAGAGTTCAGGGTAAAACTTGAATCAAGTTGATTCCCTTTAACAAGAATTGTTACATGGATATGTCCTTCACTTATTGAAAAGATAGCAACATCCACTTTTTTGAAATCATTCTTAATATTTTTAAAAAAATTCCATGTGAAAAACTCATATTTTGAGCTTTCTAGTAAAAAGAAAAGAGTTGTAGCATTTCATTTTTGAGATATAATCTTGGAGTCTAATAGCACTATACTTTAGGATCATTAGAAAAAAAATTAAGGAAGTGGGGGTTCACACCCACTTCCCTATGCTTTAATTTAATTCCTGTTCAAAAACACATTTATAAAAATACTGAGATCCTTAGTCTATCCCCACTTCTATCTCTCTCAAAAGCTTGCTTAAATCCCATTTTTTTGCACATTACTGATCGAGAAGCACTAAAAATTCTTTAGAATGGAGCTGAATAAATTAATTCCCACCCTTTCAGAGTTATCCTTTTATAAACTTTTATTTTATGAAAATTTCAGTCACCCATTATCTTGATCATGTAAAGGCAAATCAATTTTACTCCATAAAATGACTATTATTATTTTCTTTGGGAAAGGAAATTCTATTATTGTCCCTTTTCACATACACAATATAAACATGCATATATGATTGCTTAAATTTAATTAAATAGTCAAAATAAGAAATAAAAATATTTCAGGCTAATAAAGCAAATGAGAGTATTACAAATATCACACCAATTAGGTCAGCCTGTTTATTCTAATGGGAGGGATAAAATGGAAAACTTAAGTTAATTGAGATGTTCAAGTCTGGTTTTGTTTTGTTGTGAGAGTATGGGTTTTGATTTATTATCCTATTTCTGTCAGAGAGAGAGGCAGGCTGGCATTATGGATAGGACTCTTGGTCTGAGAGTCAGACATAAATTCAAATACAACCTCTGACACATTCTACTGTGAGACACTGAGTGAGCCACTTAACCTCTCAGTGGACCCAGATAATTCAGTAATTCCACTAAGTTATACAATTGTTCCTGATCTGTTTTGGTAGAGGTAGTTTCTTTGCTGAGGAGTTTTTTACACAAGAGATACCAAACTCAAATAGAAAGGAGGCCATTAAACATACCTAAGGATTCCTGCTGGCTACACATTGATATAGTTTTAAAATGTAATATTACCTGTTTCATTGTATTTTCATTTTCTTTGTTAAATGTTTCCCAATTACACATTAGTTGTTGCTATACCTGACTATATTGTAGGACACCTGAATTCCTGATGGCAAGTTTGACACCTGTTTTACGTAATGACATTCACAGGTTCAAACAAACAAACAAAACCCAAAACAAAAGTTCAAAAAGTCATTATCGGATAAATTAAATATAATAATAGTATGTCTCCTAGGATTGTCATAAGTATTCAGTGAGATGTCATATAAAGTAGTTGTCTACTCCTCTAATTATTATTTATTTTCTTCCATTTAAGTTTTAGTTTTTTTTCTTGTTAACTTCTAGGGAGAAAGACAATTCAATTGAAAAATGATTACTATTATCCAAGAGTAGATAAAGTAGTCAAAACTGCTCCTCCTAAAAAGCCTGAGGACTTGAATTTTCTACTTTGAAAAACCTATTCAAAAGGTATGTGTAAATGTAAAACATATAACATTCTACAAGGCACTTAAGCAAAAGAATGAGCAGGCAAATTCACAGTCTGCTTATATCAGATACATAATGATAAGAAAGTGAAGACATGCAAATAAAAGAAACTTCTTTAAATATGTATAGATATAGATAAATGTACATACACATCATATATACATATGTAGATATACACATTGGTATGTGTATATATTTTATGTATTATGTGTATATATCCATACATCTATATCTATCTCTATAATTTCTATTTACTTCCACAGATTAAGATAATAAAATTCTTTTATATTTGGCCCTCTTTGCTATCAACAAACAAAGCCTTCACATGTTACTGAAAATGATAACTTTGATGGAATACTGCATTTGCAAATCCTGTACCATAGAATGTTTTTAAAATGGGGACATCGTGAGTCAAATTTCCTCAGTTCATGTCATAGACATTTTAGAAAACAACTTTAGGAGTAAAATTACTTTTAGTCATTATTCTTTTAGGGTAAGCTTTTTAATGTTTTTGAGAGAGAAGGAAAATTGCTGCCTATAAACTAATTTAGTCACAGGGAGACCCCAAGACACTCTTTGTAATTTGGTCTCTGATTTACAAGAATTCAACTCGGCTTCATTGATCCCTGTACTACAAAGTACTTAAGTAATGATCTCCCTTTTTCAGTTCAAGATCTACTCTGGTTGCCCAGACGATATATTTTCCTTGTGTAAACGTCCAAGGAATCTGTATTAGAAGTACTGCACCCAAATGATGTCAGTTTGGTTTAGACAGAGAGCCCGTCAGTTATTCTAACTAAACTTTTATTTTCTCCACTTCAAAGTTCCTGAAACCAACTATATTAAACACACAATTTGTATATTATGAAACAGGTATTATTTATTGCCATAAATCATGATTTCTGCTTCATTTAGAAACCCATGTGAGACATTCTGTGGCCTTCTCCATTTCAGTGCCAATTTTGATTTATTGGGGCTTACATGTAAGAAAAAGAAAAATGAACATCTTGAATGGAAAGGATTTTTCCTATAAATTAGCTATCATGACATTTACCCTAAAAAATGCTAGTAATGTGGATCTGAACCACCACATATGTGTGTCAAATTATTTTTACTCCTGATTAAAATGACAAATGCTTTGATTCCAGTTCCAATCAAAATATTTGACTGGGCCAACCAAACTTAAATATCCTCACTAATAACAAATTGTAGCTTTAGTCACTGTTGAGTTGTTTTTTTTTTTTTTTTTTTTTTTTAAGGCTAAATAAAAACATAAGTTTTCTTCATTTACAACTTGAAAAATATACCAAATGTTGAAATATGGCTTTATTCAAAGTATTTTTGTGTGTTTGACTTAAACCAATGAAAATAAGCCAATGTACTGTTCTCATCACTGTCTAGCACCCTGACATCTCTAAAAGCAACTGTACTTTCAAAATAAATGGCACCTGTCATGCTAATATTTGATCATTTGGATTTGTTTTTGAAGCTGAGTAATTTTCTGATTTGAAATATTTATTAAGAAACTGGAAAGGTCTAATTAAATTTATTGATACATATATCTTGTGATATATATGTGACCCCTTATTAATGTTTTCATCTAATATACAAAATTCTACCAAAAATAAATTCTTGCTAAAAGAACATTGCAAATGACCTTTTCTGTGTAGTTTTATTCCAAAAATATTGCTTCATAACTCTCAAAAAATAGTATAAAATAGGATGCAAATCAAACTGCTGAATGTTTTTAGACTTATTCCTAAATACTTTAGAATATTACTTTTCATTTATCTTATATTTATTTCAGGCATTAATCCTTTAATTTTTTATTGGAAATCCAGAGCTTTAGAGACTTGTCTAGTATTCACAGATGCAAAACTGCCTTATTTCTGAGATGTTACATGTCTTTTCCATTATCCTCTCTACCTCCTTCTACTTTTGATTATTTTAAACAAAGCTCATGGTACCATCTTGATTGGGAAAGACATTTCTACTACTTTCTACATATGACAAGGTCACTCAAAAATATGAAAGGAATGTTAACAGAATCCTCCTTCCTCCAAACCAAAACAGCCTCTCATAGGAAACTTAGCAGTTCTCCTGTCCCTATCCTTTCCCACAACACACATGTACAAATTCTATAAACCAACTGTGGACCTACCATATGGGAAGTGGTCATACAGAAAATATACTACTGTATTATATGACAAAGAATTCTAAAATTCGAAATTCTTCTGCATGGGATTATTTCTATGTATAGCATGGATACAAAATTCTAAATCCTCATTTTATTATACACTTCTATGAAGATCAGGGCCTCTTAAACTTTCTCTACTTGTGACCCCTTTTTGTCCAAGAAAATTTTACATAATCCTGAGTATTTGAAATAGATATACAAGTCAAACATTTACTGATAACAAATCATGATTTCATGATCTCAACATTCAGTTATGAAATCCATGGACCCAGTGTAAGAAGCTGGGATGAAGATCCTTGCCTTTCTCCCCCTCCCCTGTCCTACTTTTCTTCCTTCTTCCATGCCTGTGAATATGTATGAAATACTCCCCATTCTTGATTTCTTAAGAGGGACATTATAAAATCAGAAGTCCAGAAATCCCTCTTTTCCATCCCATCCCCCAACAAACAACAATGAAAACCACTGCTTAAAAATAGCTCAATTGTGATTCTTTACTGTTTAGATGATACTTTCCCAAGCTTTGTCTCCTTTCATTCTTGCAACTACCCTGTGAGATCCACGAGGCAGGTAGTATTTTCTCAATTTAATAGATGAGGAAACTGATATAAAGTGGTAAAAAAAAAATAAAAAATATTTGTCTAAGGTTTGCAGAGCACTAAAGGGATAAGACCCGACTTCTGATTCCCTCCTAGTTTGGTGTTCCATATGGGATCTGTATAACCCCTGAGTTGCATTTTTAGAAAGCAACCTTCCATGGGATACCTGAAAAACTCAATTTGCAATTGATAATAGACCCTTGGGCTTTTCCATGCCGGGAGAAGGGAAGGACAGCAACAAATGAAAAGATGACTTGGAAATGACAGTGTGGTAGAATGGAAAGAACACAGACTGTGGAGTTACAGGCACTGGGTTCAAAAGGAACCTCTGACACTTCCTACTAGAGTGATCTCTGGCGGCTCTCATGTCAGGGCCTGAATTTCTCTGTTAAATGAGGAAATTGGATAAGAGAGTCTTTGAGGTTCCTCCCAGCTTTACACTTTTAATCCAAAAACTTTCCTTTCCTCTTATTCTTCAAATCCCACTACTTTTCAGGATCAGTATTGAGGTGCCCCCAAACTACTGAAAGAAAAAAAACAATAACAATAACCTTTCTCCTTGTTAGAGACTACAGTTTTTCTCTTACTCTCTAAGAAAGAAAGCCAAAGTAGCTAACTTTTAAAAGCTGGTCTTGTGATACTGTGATAGGATTCCTGGTTCAAAAGTTCTTTAAAGGCCAACCTTCTCCTTTTACAGGGGAGGAAACTGAGGCAGAGAAGTGCCGAGATTCACCCAAACCACACAGTTAATAAAGATGGAATTTGAACCCAGGTCTTCGGACTCCAAATTTAAGGAACTTGCTCTTAAACCAGTCTGACTCGCCTCTTGGCATAGGCAGGAGCCTTTAGAAAAGCATGGGCCCGAGTAAACCCTGATTTACCTGCACCAAGGTCATCTGGGAGCCTAGGGCCAACAGGATTTTCTCGGTCTTGGTGGGGTATGGATTGTCCCGATGCTTGTAAAGCCACTGTTTGAGGGGCCTCGCCATGTCCTGTAGGGCCTGCCGCTTGTGCCTCACCTTTCCTCCGTTTTGCCGAGCCCTGGGAAAACCG